>NC_056732.1:1851642320-1851759820 GCF_019279795.1 Protopterus annectens
TGCATGTGTTACAGAGAATGTACTTCTACATATTGATGTCTGCATGTGTGTATACATATATACCTATTACGAACTCACTGACCTCCACTGGGCGGTCCAATTAGAACCAGGCCATCCAACCCTGGCATGCCTGGATCCATAATTTCATACCCATAGTTCCTCCACCCCACCGGTGTTCAACTTACATGTGTAACTTCCATTATCCACTTGTTATCGCAGCCATGACACACCTCCAAACATTGCCTTCTCCAGAGCGTTAGGGGCCATACACATATGTTGTCCCGCCTCATGTATTCTCATGCTCTCCCACCATTTAGTATTTGAACATACCTGCCCTTGCTTGTGTAATGGTCGGAAGCCTAAACGCTCTATATAATTTTTGGGTAGTCCCAGTAGGGACTACCCTCTGTCTGTGTGTAAAGTAGACTTAGCAATTCAACTGTGTTACTCCCACTGGTAATATCCTGCCTTTGGTGTGAGTAGTAGTGCTTTGCTCACTCCTGTCCAGCGTGACATGGCATATGCTAACAGCACTCTATGATACTGTAGTTGCTGTTGATTCCCTTCTCATCCCTTGTCTATGCTTTATTGTTACAACGTTCATTCGTCATATATATATATATATATATATAATATGTATGTGCCTTGGAGCGGTTCTATAAAATCTTTACACAAATTCAAATGATTCATCTGAAGAAGCGTGGATGGTACCACGCGAAAGCGCTCATCACTTTTACTTCCAATAAATTGTTTGTTCCATTTTAAAGATTGTTTGTGGATTTTGTTCCTGATACAGCAGCCTTCAGCCTATGTTGGATATTCCGAATGTGCATTGGTACTAAACTTTTTTCTATACTGATGTATGTGTGTGTGTAAATATATATATATATATTTACATCTGTACATACTCATATACATTTCCTATGCTGGGCGCCGCGTACACCCACGCCAGTGCACTTGCATATGCTTACTGTTTGGTATATATGTTTACTGCCACTTATTTGTGCTTACTTGTGCCTTATTCATTATGACCATACCATTTTGAATGAAAGGATCTGGTTAAAAATCCCATGCGATACTTAAGTTCACTTTTACATGTTATTATGTCGGTTTTACAGCAGAACGACATTCATTTCACATGGAAAATGATATGTGTTATAGTCGAACTTGAACCATGAATGCCTGTTCGTTAGGCGGATGCTCTAACCACTACACTATTGGTATGCTGCTTCATTTATATGTATACCCATGGTTCATAGTTATACGAACACACGCCTCAACACTTCACTAACACAGCAGGCATCCATTCTCAAGTTAGGAAAACTGCACCACTACACAGGTGCCATTCCCTACTGCTCTGGACCCGTCCCACATGTTGACTCACTCCAAGTATATTCAGACTTCCCAAGCCTATAGTCCTGGCACATAAATTCATATGATGTTCAGGGTGTTCATATGGTCATCTGGTTTTAGGCTTGTCCGACTGGGGACTGGGACTGCCCTGTACCCATTTGAAAGTCAGATTTAGCACGTGGACAAAGTTAGTTCCACTGTTAGCATCCTTCCTGTGGTTAGAGATGGAGGGGGTTTGCCCATCTCTGGCCAGATTGATATGTCAGCACTAGATAATACGGGTGTTCTGCTGCTGTTTTCCTTCGTATTCATTATGAATGATATATATAGAGAGATATCTGTACGTACGCATGCATATACATCTACATGATTAATTACTTTGATCATACTATTGAATGACTGTGCTGTCTGCTATGTTTGTGATAACAGAGTTAGGTATAACTGCCGTGGCATAGTGGTAAATCACATTGATTGTGATGTGTAGGGTCCTGGCGTCGAGCCTGGCTGAGGCTGTTTATTGTGTTGCTGGGCAGAACAAGGGCCATTGGACAAAGGGTGAGTACAACACTTTTCAGCAGCGGTTTTCCATTTAACCACCGTTTCTCGTCACGCAAACATCTTCTGCATTCTTACTGTGATACGTCACCCCAGTTCACATTTCAATGGTATATCGTTATACAGCATAAAATTAGCAGGATATGCTCATATACGGATTACGCGTCATAAATGGTGTGTGCTGCAGTCGAACCGGCAACGTTTGCTCAATAGGTGGATGCTCTAATCACTACACTATTGCTGTGCTGCTTTATTTGCATGTATACCCGTGGTTCATAGTTACCAGAACAAACACTAAGCAAAACATCACTAACACAGCAGTCATCCATTCTCTGGTCCACTACACATGCAGCACTCCCTAATGCTCTAGACATGTCCCGTTTGTTGGCTCACTCCAAGTATATTCAGACATCCCAAGCTTATAGTCCTGGGACATACGTTCATATAATGGTCAGGGTGTTCAATTAGTCATCTGTTTTTTGGCTCATCCGAATGGTGACTGGGACTGCCCTGTACCTCTTTGAAAGTCAGACTTAGCACGTGGGCAAAGTTAGTTCCACTGCTAGCATCCTACCTGTGGTTGGAGATGCAGGAGGTTTGCTCACCTCTGGCCAGCTTGATATGATAGCAGTAAATAATATAGGGGGGGTTCCGCTGCTGTTTCTTTTCACATTCGTCATGACTGCTTTATTGTGACCATGTTCATTCTTCATGGATATATATATATATATATATATATATATATATATATATATATATATATATATATATCTGTCTGTACATACACATGCATATACGCCTACATGCTTATTTACATTTCCCATACCATTGAATGACCGCCACTTACCATTGCACAAACCCACATACGTATGCTTGAAAGTGCCTCAGTCACCCTCTGGGCATCATATAAAATTAGCAGCCCTTGCATGGCTTGGACCCAGGAATAAAAACACCATAGTCACTGGTTTTACCACTAAACCATCCGTGATACATTCTGTATGGGTGGTAGTTAGAATATATGACTTTACTACAGGCATTCCACACTACTGGCAACAAATGTGACGGTTGCTGTACATATGTATAGTACATGTTAATGTTCATATGTTTCTGAGAGGCATATTTATACATTTGCAAGTATACATATTTATGAATAGGACACATACTTGACAACTACTTATATGCATGTATGTGTGATGTGCAGCTATTTGAATATAAGTATGTACATTTATAGATATATGACTAAATATCTGGAGTTATACATGGCCATGTATATTAACAACCGCATCCGGGAGGGACCTGTACCGTTTGTATACAGGGGTTGTGTGTATCATTAAGACGAGGAACCTGGACAGGGTATATAATTTGTGGACATGTACTATTTGGAAGATGGCTATGGGGAAGCTTCTTGGGAACATGTGAAAGGTATATATTTCCGATAATGCACGTGGGGAGACATGCATCATGGTCAGGTGTTTAATCCTTGGTCGTAGGTTCTGCAGGACCGGGTGGAGGCTGAACAGGATTGTGGACAAGTACTGCTAATCTGACTTGTGCCAGGATGTCAACGGGGGTGGACATCGTGTTGTGCCACAAAGTCTAATCTTGAGAACAGACACTTATCCCATGAGGGATGTCCAAAAATTGTGGACGATGAACCACATTCTTCTGGTTGTATGAAAATGAGGGAGGGTTATGCATGCATTGGATACCTAGTTTGCAAGCCTGAGACTGCCTACTAGATGTGGGTAGGGGGCACTATCTGCAGATATGGCTGCGCCAAGCTAGCAGCCCGAGTATGGGTGGTTTTGGTGGACATTCAGCAAGGGGGGGGTGGTGTGCAGTGGAGGGGATGATGGGTATTCAGTTATGTATCCAGGTGTTTTGGGGTTGGATGGCTCAGTTCAGGCCAGACCATTATGTGGGTGTGAGCCGGTAACATTTCTGTACATGTGTATCGCACATTTTAATGTTCATATGTTTGTGGGATTGTGTTCTGCAGTATGGCCTGTCAGGGTGTATTGGGGATGTGAATGTATGTTTTTTGGTTTCCTTTCTGATTCACCCACTGCTCCCTTGTACACCTCCAGTTCACCTATTGTACATCTGACCCAGTCTCCCCTTGGCGAATTATTACATTACCCGTCACCCCCCCCCCAAATTCCACAAACACACCATCCATCCCTTCTCTGGTTGCTGGCCGATGGCACAGACAGCAGTACACATTGCGTACTCTACATATCTCTGGTACCAATATGGTTGTGAGGACAACCCTGGCATATTTGGTCTTGCACATGCTGTACGTCACGCACATAGGTACATGCAAATACTTGTCTTTCATGACATGGTAGGTAGACCTGGGTAATATTCATTCATCTTTGAGCTGTCCAGACAAGGACGACTCGGACCGCGAATGGGCAGATATTGAGTGAATGCTCTGACCATTGGGCTAGGCTTAGCAAAGGGCAGCGGCGTGCAAACACACTGCGTTTCACTTCCACTTGGTATAACAATCAACACTACAATGAAATACAGACACAGGGTTTTAAATGTCATTGCTCGAGGGACGGGGGCTCAAAATTCAGCGATGTGCTTTTGTGTTTACTTTTTATTTTGGTGTTCGCAGAACTCTCTTGTATGCTTTGCATACATTTCAGTATCCACGGACACTGACAGGAGTGATTACTATTAGAGGTAGGCTGTACTAGTCAGCATTTTAGGTTGTGTGACTGTAGCCAACATGTTCATGCCTCTGTGCAGCACTTAAACACGCCCACTGCACTCATGCACGTTTCCTGTGCACGTGGACGGTGCGGCAGCGCGCGTTCATTAATATGCATATAGTGCTGCTGTGCCATCTCTACGCTGCACGGTCGCCACAAGGCTAACGCTGTCCTTGCTCCAAGCTTCATGAATCCCTGGGTAAGTCTTCTATACTGCAACAACAAATATATACCTAACAAATCTAGACTTATACTGGCTCAAACATTTATTTTACCATCTCTGCTGTATGCTGCTCCCATACTTACTAACCTCCAAAATAATCTCTTAACCAAACTAGAAACCATTATAACAAGATAGCCAGAGTCACAGCCAGTGATAGCTACAAATCCTATCATTGTATATCTCTGAAAAGCTTAAGATGGCCTGAGCTTCCCCACATGCTTCAAATATCACGACTACAAATTGCACACAGCATCCTAAATAGCCCCGACTCCTACTCTACCCTTACATCCATAATAACACCCTACACACCCAATCTTGACCTCAGAAGCACACAACTAAAGTTTCTGCAGGTGACTAAGCCAAAAAAAACTAGTGGAAAAATGCTTTACAGTCATCCAATGGCATACTCATTGAACAAACGTCCATGGTCCCTTTGCTCCACTACCAAAAGTGGTGATTTCAAAAAGCTACTAAAAATTAATTTCCAACATGCATGGATCTCTACTTCTCTGGAAATTACCTAATTATTTTTTCTTCTTCTCTCAATTAACATATCTGCCTGGAATCTACCTAAACTGTCTACATATATTACTCTCACTCTGCAGTTAGTACCTATGCTGTTTAATCATCTGTGTTGTACTATGTCATGATGTTACTCTGATTTTTTTTATTTTAGGCATTACTACATTCCTTGTAAATAACTTAATGCTAACCAAATTTCTCAAACATATTGCTACTGCATTCTCAAAATACTGTACTTTTACCTTTTATATACTCATATCTCTCTGTTTTTGTGCTACGTATCTTACAACTTGAATTGTTAGTTTTTTTCTTATTTTTTAATTATTTTCCAGAGCTTTTCTGCTCAGGTCTCTGCTGGAAAAGGGCTGTGAGAGCCCAGTCATACTAACCCAGTTAACAAATGTAAAAATAAAACAAATAAATAAAATAGCCACTTATTGTGTACAATCCTGATGTCTGACTGTCACAGAAAATAAAAGAAATTATGGACAACTTGCTACTCTTAAATACACTGCAACATCCACCAGATATATACCCATACTAGTGTAAGTCATAGCAATGAATATTTTACACTGGTTTCAGCAAATGCAATAAATTGTCTGACACTGCTCTTACCAAGATTGTCAGTAACTGTTTAACAATGATCAAACTGTACCTGTGGGTAAATCAGACAACAGCAGGGATAAGTCACTTTTATCCACAGATGGCCTTCATAACCATAAATTACTTCCAGTTAAACAACTGTGTGCATCTCAGATGTCCAACTTAATTCTAAAACATGGCTATAGTAAAATATTCAAACATATTTTACAAAAATCAACATTAGACCTGCAGAGACAGATAAATGGCTGTTTAACTTGATTATGACAACAGAGTCCATCATTTTCACCCACTGACAGCCCCATACACATCTTTATACCCAGTTTGCTAACTGTATATATCTCAAATGTTAGACTCATTCCTGTACCATATTTCAAGTTTGTGCACTGGATATACAATAATTAAAGAAAAGTGTCACAGCTTACTTTATACAAATGCACACAAATCCTTTAAAGTCAAGCTAATTGTTTAAAATGAGCAAGTCACAAAATGGTCAGTCATTTTCTGATGTTTATAGTTATTTAACTTGCCAGAAAATTGATCAGTTCTGCATCAGATAATTGCAACTATCCCAATTGCTACCTTTCACATTCAGTACTAACAGGTGACTAATACCACTACTGCTACAATACAAAGAAACAAGGGCAGACAAACCCTACCAGTGAATTTTATACCTTCCTTTAGTTTTGTTAGCTTGCTGTCAGCCTGCCCTCTGAATATAGGCCTCAACAAGAGTCTATCTTCAAAATGTAGAACACTATCTCTCATAATGTGGAACAAGTGGAGAAAATGTGAAGCACAGCATCAAATAGGAAACTTGCAGCATTGTTGTTTTATCACATCTCTCTTTTCAGTGAAGAACAGTATGAAATATGGCATTAGTAAGACTCAGAATTAGGAACGTTGATCATTTTATTTATTTATTTATTTTATTTTACATTTGTTGACCGGGCTAGTCCAGCTGGATTAATGTCCATTTTCAGTGGAGGCCCGGGGAGAAAAGCTCCTGAGGTTAGATACAATATTGGAAATACATAAGAAGACATAGTACAAGTGTGATTATACAAAGGTAAAAATGAACATACAAATATTATAGATTTTAATTTATCAGAACAATCCTAGCAAAACAATATAATAAGGTATGAGATCATAAAGTATATAAAAGGTAGTATTGAACCATGGTAGATAATACACAAACTTTTTTTTTTTTTTTTTTTTTTTTGCTAAAAAGAGATATGTAATATTTACAATAAATAGGGGTAATATATCAGTTGAAGTAGAAGATAAAATCCAAGTGGATAAGAAAAGTTTATGATAGAGTTAAGGATGCCAACAGGCTAGTCTGGGTTGGTACAAGAGCAAAGCCAGAATTTGTTAAGATGTATTAAAAGTTGTTTTTTAAATAGTGGAAGAGTATGCAAAGAGGACAGATCAGATGGAAGATTATTCCATACTTTACCTACTGGGTTAGAAAAAAGGCAGTTGCCTGCAGAGTTCATAGTTTTGGTAATAACAAGTAATTTGTCAGAGGAACGTAGTTGTTTCAGGTTGATATAGGGAGTCAAGAGTTTGGAAAGAGCTGGTGTTTTAGAAGGTTGGTATAGAATTTTGTGTGCAATTAAGAGTTGTTGAAAAATAAGTTTATTAGGGAGTTCCAGCCAGTGTAGTTGTTGTAGGTTTAGACAGTGGTGAGCTCTAAATTGTGATGTGGTGGCAAAGCGGGCAATATTGTGGTAAGATGTAGTGAGTTTGTTAAGGTTGCTTTTAGATAGATTAGTGTAAATAGGAGATGCATACAAAAGGGTAGAAATAAGATGTGTTTGGGCTAGGGTTATCTTAGTTTCAGGTGTGAGGAAGGACTTTATTCTGTATAGGGATACTATCTTTTTATTAAGGGCTTTTATTGTGTTGTTGATGTGACAATCAAAGTTAAGATAATTATCAATAGTAACACCAAGAAGTTTAGTTGAGGAGTCAGGAGAAATTATGGTGTTATCAGATGCAGTAATACAGAAGTTTAACAAAGTCGATTTACGGGTAGGTGAGAAGAGTAATAATTTAGTTTTTTTGGGGTTAAGGAGTAGACAGCGATTGGAGAACCACTGTTCAACAGTTGAGAAGGCTGATTGTGTTTGAAACTGGAGTTCTGTTTGAGAAGAGGCAGTGCAAATTATAGTGGAATCATCTGCATATTGTATGCAGGTAGTATTAGGTATAGATGATTGAAGGTCATTAATAAAGATGGAAAATAAAAGTGGGCCTAGGATAGACCCCTGAGGAACTCCTAAAGAGATAGGGAGGAGAGCAGAGAGAGAATTTTTCCAGAGTACGGCTTGCTGACGATTTTCAAGATAGGAAGAAAACCAGGTTAGGGAAGAGGGCTCCAGGGCAATAGATTTTAGTGTGTGCAGAAGAAGTGTATGATTTACCATATCAAAGGCTTTTGATAGGTCTATGAAGAGAGAAGATGTAAGATTATTGTTATTACGGTTTAGGTTTATTGTGTTGGTGAAGGAGAGAAGAGCTGTGGTAGTACTGTGAGCAGGTCTGAAACCATGCTGAGTGTCTGCCAGAAGGCTATTATTGAGGAGATGGTTGAGTAGTTGTTTATGTATGCATTTTTCCATGATTTTAGCTAAGGGGGATAAAAGTGCTATGGGACGATAGTTGGAGAAGTTGTAAGATTTGCCTCCTTTATGGAGGGGAATGATATGTGATACTTTCCAGATTGCTGGGAAATTACTTTCTTTTATTGATCTGTTTATTAAGATAGAGACAGGGTAAGCAATGGCTTTTGCTGCTAGTTGCAGGAATTCAGTAGGAAGCTTATCAGCGGAAGGGGTGGTAGGTTTAAGTTTTTGGATAAGAGATTGTATATAGGAGGTAGATACAGGTTGTAGTTGAAGGAGGAATGGTATTTATTAAGGTATTTGGAGGTAGTTGAGAAGTATCAGGAGATAGTTGGTTGGCTAGAATTTGTATAGAATTGGTGAAGAAGGAATTAAAGTTATTGGCTGTTAGTGTGGGATTATCAGGGTCAGAATCCTGAGGGTTGGGTGTAATAATTTGGCCGGGGGTCAACAGACTATTGATGCTGGACCAGAATTTTTTGGGTTCCTTTTGGTAGTTTTTGAAGTTGAAAGTAATAGTTCTTTTGTCTGTAAGAATGGCTTTTTTTGTACTGTTTCTAAGCTCTCTAAACTTTTGGTGGTCTATTTGACTTTTGGTGGAGCGCCATTTATGCCAAGATTTATTTCTGAGGGTGATTTTATGCTTAGTATTTGTGGTTAGCCAGGAGCAGTTTTAGTTTTAGTTCTAATGGTTCGACTTGGGGCGTGTTGATTAAGAATTGCTAAGAATGTTGAGTTGAAGTGTTCCACTGCTTTGTTGAGTGGGAGATGTTTTAGTGGGGCCCAATGACATTGGAAAAGTTCAGCTTGAAACCGATCAGGGTTAAAATGTTTCTTTGAATGAAGGGTTCTAAAGGTTGTGGGTAAGGTTAAGTTGGTTTTGTTTCTAATTATATAGGTTAGTGAGTGGTCACTAAGGTCGTCAGGAAGAATACCTGTTTGGTAGGTTTGCAGGGGGGTATTAGTGAGGATCCAGTCTAAGGTAGAAGCTTTATTGTTTATTTTATTGGTTCTAGTGGGAGTATTGATAAGTTGTTTGAAGCCAAAGAGGTTGATATGTGAGGTAGGGTAGGCATTGTTACAGGAATGCCAATCTATATTAAAGTCACCAAGCACTAGTGTTTCTTGTGGAAGTTTGATAGAGAGTTGGGAGAGTATATCTTCAAGGGTAATGATGTTATTTCCAGGGGGGAGATATGCACAGATGATGTTAATTGCTTTATTGGTATTGATTTGTATTTTAGAGCTAATTACTTCAGCAGAATTATTTTGAGTAAGAGTTAGGTCTAGAGGAATCAGTTTAAGTTTTGCTTTATACAGGATGGCTACACCGCCTCCTTTCCTATTAGTGCGATCAAGCCTAATAATGCTATAACCAGGTGGGGTAATTTCGATGTCTTTAATTGAGGGTTTTAACCAAGTTTCTGATAGGCATAAAATATCAAATTTCTCAGTTTCAAGAAGGGCATGGAGTTGAGTAATTTTGTTACAGATACTACGCACATTAAGATGGGCAATAGACAAAGAGTTTGAAGGTTTAGAGTAAGAGAGGGATAAAGGTTTAGTTAGGTTTTGTTCTATGATGGTTGTAGTATGATGTGGACCAGGATTGGGGTGAATATCACCATCTTGTAGTAAGTGGAGAAGAGTAGGATATATCTTTGGTTTAAGATTATAGTGAATGTCATTTGTTTTTTTGGTATAGGTTTTTCTGAATTTGCAGTGTACTAATCTGTGATATTTGGCTAGAAGGTAGATGGACTGAGAGGGTGAATGCAAATAGGATGAAGATGAAGATGTTGTTAATGTTGAGGTACCTTTAGAGGGCAGTGGAGTAGAGAGAGTCTGAGAGTATTCGTAAGAAGTTATGATGTAGGAAGTTATAAGAGATGATAACAATAGTAAAAAGATGAGTAGTCTTAGTAAAGCAGGTATAGATAGTGTGGGCATAGTGGTATCAAAGTAGTTATGCAGAGAAGTAGGAGGAAGTGAGATGAAGTAAAGTTTAAAGAAAGAAATTAGAAATTAAAGAGGGTGGGGTAGGAGGTAGGGATATAATGTGGTATGAATAGTGTTTAAGAGAGGGGAGGTGGAGTAATTATGAGAAGAGAAGGTGTAATGAACTCAGAGAGTTATGTAGTGATTTGATTGGATAGGAGGTTTAAAGGGGTGTCCCTATTACAGATAAAGGTAGGACCCTGGGGGTGGGTGGGAATTGGGGTAGGGTGGGAGCGGAGTGAGCCCGCAGGGCGAACGGAGCGGGAAGAGAAAAGGTCCAGGAGAAAAACAATCAGTGAAGTGCTCAGAAAGAAGGTAAGTAAGGCAAGGGGAAGTAAATATATTTGGTGTCAAGAGGTAGGAGCAAGTAGAAGCTAGAAATATCAGAGCAAGTGGAAAGAGAAAAGTGGAACAGAAAGGGGCTGACAGTAGGTAAGATAGAGAGGTAGAGGAGGTTTCCAGAGGAAAAACCCTAGAAGTAGGGGCCACCTAATGACCACAGGTCCCTTTGTGGTCATTAGGTGATTTGAGAAGTATCCAGCAGAACATGTACCATCTGTTTACCTCAATCCTCTTCACATTTTGAAATCTTCCTTACCGCAGTGACAGACACTAACAATGGATGGTGCTAAGATGGGCAGCAGCCATAATTAAGTGTGCTAATACAAAATGTTGAATCCACAATATCATCTTAAAGTATTACAGTTTTATATAAACTTAAAATGAAATTGCTGTTCATTACAGATTCTAAATGTTATAAAAAATCTTAAGAAGAAGAAATACAGATTTTAATAAGAAGTTTGCTTTCTTGTATTTACATTTATAAGGATGCTTGTGCGTGTATACCTAGCATCTATTTGCGAGTGTGTATATATACAAGTGTGCAGTCATGTGATTGTATGTACAAAAAATGAACATAAAATGAAAGACCGCATTTCTTGTATTTTTGCCACCTAGTTTGTGGTTTATAATATAAAGGTAAGCAGCAGACTCAAGATAAAAACACTGCAAGGGTTGTATTCCCAGCTATCACGTGATAGCATAGTACTTGGTACGTACACATGGGGGGGGGCTGAGTGCCCACCAGTGCTTGCAGTGGATTTGTTTGGCTAATATAACGTTTGAAACAAACAGTCCTCGTGGTGTCCCTCAAAGTCTCTCAAACCCAGTATGTCAGTATGCTGAGTCCAACATCAAGTAATGAGAAAACTTCTCTGTGTGGAAGATCTAAGATTCCCTAGAGATCCTTAGCGTTCAGGCACCTAATAGAAATCATACTGTGAATATCCCATCTAATAACAGGTGGTAAAAAAACTTTCATTAAAACCTTTCCAAAGTATAAATCCACTAATGAAAGTGGGGTAGCACAAGCTAGTTCAAGATGAATCGTCTTTATTAGAAACATACAAACAAGTGATCCAAATAGTAGCTGAAAAAACAGAATAAAGTGTAGAAATTCACTATTCCATGTATATACATATTTAAAACTTGTTTAAAAGCATGAGAGTGGTTTACTAGGATAGCTTTTTTTTATTAAAGAAACTTAGCATGTTCAACACTGTGCTGATGTGTGATTCCAGAATATGTTACACTAAACTAAAAGTTAAACATTAATAATTGCTAAAACATCTGAAAGCATTTCACTGTAGTAACAAAAAAAGAAAAAGTTAACACAAGTCTCCCAAAGTCCTTAGAAATCTTTTCTACCAATATTCAGAAACATTTTTAACAGATCGCTTTTGTCTATTAGAGCTTCTTCAGGTTTGTGTGTCAAGTGGGAAAAGCAACTAAAAATTAACAGTTAAATAATATATAGTACTAAATTTTGATGGACGAAAAACAATACATATTATTTAAGAAAATGTACAAATTAATCGTAAATAAAAACCTATGAAGCACTTGAGAATATGTATATAAATAAATAAATATATTAATCTCAAATGATAAATCCATCAAGGAATTTTAAAGCAAAATGCACTCAAAAATCTATAAAAAATATATATGAGAAATCTAGTGGAAAAAACAGTCGCTCATGGTCACAGTAGTGATATTCACTCAGGTCTCCTAACCCTAGAAAAATGTGTAAACAGGACCCTGTTTAAAATTTATGAATGTTATAATATTGGAGCCAATACAGACATGTAGTATCTTCTTCTTCTTTTGGCTGCTCCCATTAGGGGTCGTCACAGCAGATCACATGTTTCCATTTCTTCCTGTCCTCTGCATCTTGTTCTGTCACACCAACCACCTGCATGTCCTGTCTCACCACATCCATAAACCTTATCTTAGGCCTTCCTCTTTTCCTCTTACCTGGCAGCTCCATCCTTAGCATCCATTTCCCAAAATACCCAGCATCCCTCCTTAGCACATGTCCAAACCAATTCAATCTTACCTCTCAGGCTTTGTCTCCAAACTGTCCAGCCTGTGTGACCCTCTAATATACTGGTTCCTAATCCTGTATCCTTGTCACACCCAATGCAAATCTTAACATCTTTAACTCTCCCACTTCCGGCTCTGACTCCTGCCTTTTTGTCAATGCCATCTCCAACCCATATAACATAGACGGTCTCATTACCATCTTGTAGATTTTCCCTTTCACTCTTAATGGTACCCATCTGTCACAAATCACTCCTGACACTCTTCTCCACCCTGCCTGTATTCTCTTCTTCACCTCTCTTCCATACTTACCATTACTCTGAACTGTTGATCCCAAGTATTTAAACTCATCCACCTTCACCAGTTCTACTCCCTGCATCCTTACCATTCCTCTATCCTCCCTCTCATTCACACACATATATTCTTTCTTAGTCCTGCTGACCTTCATTCCTCTCCTCTCTAGAGCATATCTCCACCTCTTCAGGGTCTGCTCAACCTGTTCCCTACTTTCACTGCAGATCACAATGTCATCCACAAACATCATTGTCCACGGGGACTCCCGTCTGATCTCATCTCTTAACATGTCTGTCACCATTGCAAATAGGAAAAGGGCTCAGAGCTGATCCTTGATTTAATCCCGCTTCCACCTTAAAAGCATCTGTCACGCCTACTGCAGACCTTGCTGCTGTCACACTACCCTCATGCATACCCTGTACCACTCTTACATACTTCTCTGCCACTCCCAACTTCCTCATACAGTACCACAACTCCTCTCTAGGCACCTTGTTGTTTGCTTTCTGTAAGTCCACAAAGACACAATGCAACTCCTCCTGATCTTCTCTATGCTTCTGCATCAACACTGTCAGAGCAAACATTACATCTGTAGTGCTCTTTCCCAGCATCAAATCATACTGCTGTTCACTAATTATTACCTCTCTTCTTAATCTAGCTTCCATTATTTTTCCATAACGTCATGCTGTGACTGATTAGTTTTATCCCTCTGTAGATAATACAGCTCTGCACATCACCCTTATTCTTAAAAATCGGTACCAAAACACTTCTCCACTCCTCATCCATTCTCTCACTTTCATAGATTTCATTAAATAATCTGGTTAAAAACTCCACAACCATCTCTCCTAAACACCTCCATGCTTCCACAGGTATGTCATCTGGGCCAGCAGCTTTTCATTCTTCATCCTTTTCATAGCTATCCTTATTTCACAAACAATAATAAAATAAGTAATAATATTCCACCATACTCTAGCTCATCTTCCTGTGGTTTCTCCTGGCCACTATAAAAACCTTAGTTTGGACCTGAACCTGAAAGCTGCCTTAACGATTGCTGGTCCTGCAACTTTCTAAATACCATACAACCACTTTAAGTATGTGTTCATGTGACTGGATAAGTAAATAATTTTTAAAGTGCAGTATTATAACGAAATAGTGCTAATATTAATACACACCAGTGTAACACACCAAGTGTTTTTTCTGTTATGGTAAAGAATGCAAGCAGCCCAAACCTTTCTATTTTCCTATCCTCACTCTCCATACTGTATTGTTATTTCCCTTGCCATAACCTGCAATCCCCTAGATACATTTTGTTTTCTCTCCCATTGCCTTAGGCCATGATATTTGCTTTCTAATACCTCTGTCTCCCTCTGTTAAACTAATGTCAGTGTCTGTCTCCCTAAGTCTACCCTGCTACACTGTACTGGTATTCTTTTATGCATTTCACTCTTACCCATGGATCTAGTGGTTAGCAATTTATTTTTATTTTATTTATTTATTTATTTAACATTTGTTGACCGGGAATGTCCGACTAGGTTCCACAGAGCCTGTTTTCAGCAGAGGCCCGGGGAGAAACGCTCCAGATGCATGTCTTTGGAATTAACCTCTGAAGTGCTGAATGCCTAAATACTTACAGCTTTTTTTTCACTTTTTAGTACCACTCTAGCACTTTCTTCTTTAGCCAGTCCATCTAAACTGACTAATTGACTTCTTAGCATTTTCCTGAACTGGGTGTATGTCATAGCTACCTATGCTTTAACCCCTGCCCTTCACCTAATTTCCGGTTCTAAGTTTTCATAGGTGCCCTGAACTCATGGGTGCCATTTTTAAAAAACATTCCCTTCTGGCTGCTGGGCGTTTTCCTTTGCTGTCAGCTTCCACCACACTATGTAAGTTTAATACTGTTTTTTGAATAACTTACAAAGTATTTCACACCTTAATTCTAATTATTAATAATAATAATTAAAATGATGTGCAGACTACAGTGAGCAAAACCTACAGAATCTTGAATGTAGAGTTAGTGTGATACAAAATTGACCTGTGACTTATGTTTGTTGGATAATAGGTGCTAATTTAATTTGTCGCTAGGTGTACTATAACCAGTCACAAACATAAAAAAGTTTGTTGGGTTTTTTGTTACTGTGTTTGGAACATTAATAGCAGAATAAGGACAGGAATATCCTGTTAAGCTGTGCTACGTGTTGCTGTGCATATTATTAAGGCTTTTTATTCTTTCTCTGTGAAATCTCACAAAGAAAACTGAACTGCTATGATGCTAATAGTTAGTGACTGCATCCTATGTATATAATGTAAAGTACCGATCTTACTTGGCTATTCTAAGAACAACAAGGCTAATATAAACAATCATACAGGCCTT
This sequence comes from Protopterus annectens, assembly GCF_019279795.1. Taxonomy (NCBI): domain Eukaryota; kingdom Metazoa; phylum Chordata; order Ceratodontiformes; family Protopteridae; genus Protopterus; species Protopterus annectens. The sequence goes on from NC_056732.1 coordinate 1,851,657,963, forward strand.
TTTTGCTGTTTTTTTCTATAAACCAGTAACTGTGTGATAGATAAATTATACTGGAAATTAGTCTGTAATTGAACTGTTTCATGTAGAGTATTTCCAATCATTGTTAAGTTATATTCAGCTATTGTAATATCTGAGTCTTGTATCTATTCTACCTACTGTTTGTCTCTCACTCTTCTATTTGTTGCTTATAACTGACCTACCCCCTTTTTTGTCTTTATAGCACCTAGCTCATCTTCCTGCGAATTCTCCTGGCCACTATAAAAACCTTTGTTTGGACCTGAACCTGAAAGCCGCCTTAACGATTGCTGGTCCTGCAACTTTCTAAATACCATACAACCACTTTTAAGTATGTGTCCAAGTGACTGGATAAGTAAATCATTTTCAAAGTGCAGTATTATAATGAAATAGTGCTAATATTAATAGCACAACAGTGTAACACATTAGGTGTTTTTTTCTGTTATGGTAAAGGATGTCAGCAGCCCAAACCTTTCTATTTTACTATCGTGACTCTCCATGCTGTTTTGTTATTTACCTTGCCATACCCTACTATCCCCCGAATATATTTGTTCTCTCCCATTGCTTTGGGTTGTGATTTTTGCTTTTCTATAACCTCTTTCTCCCTCTATTAAACTACTTTTAGTGTCTGTCTCCCTATGTCTACACTACTATACTGTATTGGTATTCTTTCATGTATTTCATTCTTACCTGTGGATCTAGAAGTTAGCAATCGACCTCTGAAGTGCTGAATGCCTAAATACTTGGAGCTTTTTTTTCACTTTTTAGTACCTCTCTAGCACTCTCTTCTTTAGCCAGTCCATCTAAACTGACTGACTTCTTGACGTTTTCCCGACCTGGGTGTAGGCCCTGTTTTGTTCACCCTCGCTGTGCTTGGGCTCACTGAACTCCCCTACCCTACCACCATTCCCACCCAACCCTAGCCTCCTGGAACTTATAGTTAGGTAAACCACACACCCTGTGATCTCATTCATTTCTCACCCTATCCATTGCCTCTTCCAATTAAACAATTCAAGCTATAATCATTCTTCTTTGTTCTCTCCTTTATATGTCAGAATTCCATTTCAGTGTCAGCAGTTACTTCACTCTACCTATTCTCTCTCATTATTACAAATTGCTACTTTCCTCCAATTCATGTGTCTCTCATTCTCTTATCCACTCTGCATCCATAGTCACATTCTCAGTTGAACCTGCTTTTTATTCAATCATTCATCCCATCATATTTAACCTTATTACTATACCATGAGTCTTCCTAACAACTTCTAAATAAACCTTATCAACGCCTCCCAAAGAAGATCTTATTCTGCATTGACCTACAAAGCTTCTATATATACATATCTGACATGCTCTCTATGAAACTTATCATCTCTCTAACTCTTTTGTTAGCTCTACTTTCCCTTGCCCTGTACTCTTCCTCATATCATACCTACCGTCTCCCATATTATTCCTCTCAAACTCTTCCCATTATACCAGACCCTTATCAAAGTGAGACCCCTTTACAGATCTCCCCACATCTTTTTGTCCCTTCTCCAACACTACTTTTCTCCCTTGGGTACTGTCACACATATAATACTGCCCAAAACCTGTACATCTACAAAATATTACTTTCCAAGCTAAAATTTCTTATCCTGCACTCACTTACTCACATCAAACTAATATCTGATATCCATCCTAACCCAGGTCCTGCAATCTCTGCTCACTATAACCCATCCCTCCACTACCCACAAATAGTAAATTCCACTCTACACCCACACTACCTCTAAAAAAATCCAATTCAGACCTTCTTATCATAAATTTCAACCTTTGAAGCCTCCTTAATAAAATCCAGGAATTTCATGCAGCCATTGCCTCTACTGCTCAGACATAGCCATTATAACAGAAACTTTGCTTAAGCCCCTTATAAAATCTGAAGAAATCCTCCCTAAAGGGTATAGTATCATCAAAGAAGATAGATTATGTAAATGTGGTGGGTCACTGCTATCATGTTCAAAGATAACCTTAAGGTAGTTCAGGTTAACTCCATCCCACCCAATCTCCCTAAAGCAGAAACTATAACTGCTAAACTGGATATAAACAAGCACAAATCTATTGGCATTATAGCTATCTACCCCCCCCCCCCACTAATAACCTCCAAAATACTGAAAACATCCTGGAATGGGCCTCCTCTAACTTTAATCATGAAACAATAATACTTGGTGACTTTAACCTTGACTGGCTCACTTGCTACTCTAATTCTCCAACAAACTTTATAAACCTATATAACTTTCACCAAAACATCAAAGAATTCTGAGTAGACCTGTATCACACACCAGTTGAGTCGAACTAGATCCACAAAAGCAGTATTTATTAAGCTCAAAAATAATAAGACACTTTTCGTTAATCCGCAATAGTTTAACTTAATCAGATACACACTTCCTTAGAAGCAAGAGTTTAAATAACCCACTTGTCACACCACATGGTCTGCAACCAAATATTGTTGGGTGTGGCAGCTAACACTCCTAAAAGGAACCCTTCCCTCTGAAGCACAAAAGCTAATTTTATAACACAAAACAAGATATCCAGTTCGATAAAAATGTGTCAGTGTATGCATATAAATACATACAAGTGAAAGATTCACTGAGTGCAACACACTGAAGTTAAAAAATACAGAAATAAACAATACATATTTAAAATACCAATAAAATACTTAAAACAAGTACTGTTTTTCAAACAAGCAACCATGTTACTGTTACACTAAAATTTGATATAACAAGTGTTTACAGATATAAACATTTTAACCAAGTCTAAAAAACAAATTGTTAGTGGGATTCAATGCCTTTTAAATAATACCAAAGACAGTACCACTATAACAGCCCCACACAGTTACTGACAATAGTACCCACTGTTTATCTGTTCAAACTTTTCAGTTTTAAAATGCACATGATGGAACTAATTTCATTAATTCCAGGGTGATGGCAAGAATCTAATCTCAACTGCCATAGCAGTTAATTTCTTTCTAAACTAAGTGAATCTGGTCCCCCTCTCCCATCATTCAAAAATTGGTCAATAACTCTGAATAGAAAGTCATGACCTGGATGCTCCATATTGTGTCTTGCTACGGCATTTTCGATCTTATTTCGACCTATGCTGTAAATATGCTTGTACACACGCTCCTGCAGTTTCCTTTCGGTCTTCCTGATGTAAAATTCCGGGCAGCGTATGCACGTTGCCATATAAACAACTTGCTTACTCTGGCAGTCAAATTTGCCTCTGATTTTATATTTCTGATCTCTTATTAAAAAGGACTGTCCAACTGCCATATATTTGCAATACCTACACATATTACATTTAAACATACCACACCTCATGGTTGTAATCTTGGTTCGACTCTCCAAGATTTGTTTGAGATTATTGCCTCATCTGTAGACAATTCTAGGTGTTTCAGGAAGTTTCTCCCTTAGGTAGCTATCCCTCGCAATCAAATCCCAATTTTTGCAGATGACAGATACAATGTTCTCTGCATCCAGGCTGTATGTGAATATGAAGCTACAAATACTCAGCTCTTGTCTTTTAATTATCTTGACACCTGGTTCATGTCCACAAACGTGTTTGTTTAAAATTGGTGGGTAAACACCCCTATCCCTTTTCATTTGTACTACATTCATCAATAAAATCCACATTCCTAGAAACCATTCTTGCTGCTCTAACCAGCTGGCCCTTCACAACAGATTTTTTTCTGTGCAAAGGGGTGACAGCTGGTGAACTGCAAGAATGAGTTAGAATATGTTTCTTTCCTGAAGATCTTGGAAGGGTTCCTTTTAGGAGTGTTAGCTGCCACACCCAACAATCTTTGGTTGCAGACCATGTGGTGTGACAAGTGGGTTATTTAAACTCTTGCGTCTAAGGAAATGTGTATCTGATGAAGTTAAACTATTGTGGATTAACGAAAAGTGTCTTATTATTTTTGAACTTAAAAAATACTGCTTTTGTGGATCTAGTTGGACTCAACTGGTGTGTGATACATGACTACTCAGGATTCTTTGGTGTGGATTAGCAGTTTTCCATTTTCAGCGGTTTGTTGTTTCACCAAAACATACTCCACCTAACCCGCATTGACAAGCACACAAATATACATTCCACCTTTTATTGGGTTCTAACAAATAAATCTAATATTAAATATGAAGCTGGCTGTCTACCTAACATTTTAAGTGATCAATTCCCCATGTATCTAATAAGAAAAAATTCAAATAACTGTAATAATATCACATTCAGCTATATTTGGAACAAAAAATTTTCCCCATGCATCTTTAATACTATCTTAAAACAACATAACTGGGCACCTCTGAAAGCCTTACAACCGAACCTTATGGTGCAATATTTTAACAATATTTTTCTACAAACATTGAATGAGCTTGCCCCACTTTGGAAAATTCGTACAAAAAACAAAATACTCCCCTGGTTAGCAAAAGAAATACTTCTATTACTCAAGGAAAGAGATAGAGCATGGTCTTGTTATCCTTCTAACAAAAGTAATGCTAATCTTACGACCTACCGACAACAGTTCTAACAAAAGTAATGCTAATCTTACGACCTACCGACAAGTCTGAAATCAGGCCAAGAAGCAAATCAAACTAGATAAAAAAATACTTTCAATCTTGTCAATTAAACTACCAAACAAATCCCCAAAAATGTTGGCAATCAGTTAATGACCTTCTTTAAACCTGGAAAGCCCACTACCCCAGTTCCAACAACAACTAATACTACAGACTGTATAGCCACTGAATTCAACATCCATTTTATTATCTCAATAACCTCACTTCTAAACAATGCTAACTCTCCTCTTTCTATACCCACTCCATCTACCTAGCTACCCTCTCATCTCAAATTTGACTCCATCCAAACTAGTTTCATACAAACCTACTAACAAAGGTAAAACTGTGCACTCTTACCACTGATCAACTACCTGGAGATTTTTTTAAACTACCTGCCACATCCATTGGCTACCCTATATCTATTCTAATCAATCATTCTATCTCTGAACAGTATATACCCCACCGTTGGAAATGTTCTATATCATCCTCTAAAGATATTTCTAACTACAGACCAACAGCCATTCTCTCACCCCTAGCTAAGATACTAGAAAAGTGTATCCACAAACAAATATTAGGCTACTTCCTGAAGAATGACCGTTTATCTTATACACAACATGGCTTTTGGCCCAAGCACATTATTAATACAGCCCTTATGACTTTTTCCAACTCTATCAGTCAGCTCAAAAACAATAACCAACTTGTCTCTGCAACCTTCCTTGATATGTCAAAAGCCTTTGACTCCATATCTCATAAAATCTTATTAAATAAACTAGCCTCTTATAATTTCTGCCTTGAAGCCCTAAACTGGTTCCACAGCTATCTCTTGAATCATAACCAAGCTACCTTATGGGATAACAAACTCTGCCCCCAGCTTCCTGTATTAGTAGGAGTCCCTCAAGGCTCAATCCTTGGGCCTCTACTCTTTATTATTTTTACTAATGACCTCTACTCAGCCACTATCCCAGCCAATATCATACAATACGCAGATGATGTCACCCTTATCTGCTCTGTTCCCAATATTAACTTGCTTCAAGAAAAAAAAATCAGACTGCCCTTAGCAACATAGAAAACTACCTTGCAGCCTATCAACTTATTCTAAATCCCAATAAAAATAAGCTCTTGGTATTCTCAAATGTTTCCATTCTAAACAATCAACCTCCTCTTACTATCATTTCTTCCAGTGGCACTAAAATAGAACCTGTCGAACATACAAAACTACTTGGGGTCACTATTGACAATGCATTGAGGTTTGACAAACACATAGCACTGACAATCAAAAAAGTAGATATAAAACTTGGTACTAGTACTCTATACAGAGCCAGGGCCTATCTTACCAACCATGCCAGACTGGCTATAGCAAAATCCCACTTTTTTTCCTCACTACTATACTGTTCACAAATATTTACCAACCTTCGCAAAACAGAAATGAATAACCTTGAGTCCTACTACAGTAAGATAGCCCAATTTGCATTGAACCATCCTCAAAAAACAGATCACTGTATTGCCGTTCATCAACTTAGCTGAGTAGAACTTCCAAACTTACTTATACTAAATCAACTATTAATCACCCATTCAGTTATGTATAACCCAGATAACTGCCCATCTCTAAGGGACCTAGTCCAACCATATACAAGGTTGTTGATTTGTACAGGAATTACTTTAACATGTGAGAGTAGACGTATGTGAATACATGTGTCCTCTATCAAGTAGTAGGCCTCAGGTATCAAAGATTCACACATCCATACCTCTCAAAAGCAGTGATGGTCACCAGATGTCCTCAGTTTGGCCTCATACTTTTGTGCTGGGAAATCATTAAAGAGAGAAGTTAGAAATTAATGAGACACATTTTAGTGTACGACTTTACAACCCTCAGAAGATTATTAATACTGATGCAAAAATGTTTGCATTTTATCAGCTGTCTTACTTTATCAGACCAAAATATGTCAAAGTACAAATAGTAAAACATCACAAATGCAGATGTACTAAGCACTAAGTCAGCTATGCACCCTGAGCATCAGACATGAATGTTATGTATCCTAGAATCCAAAAGATAGAAAACAAGGATATGTCACAGTTATCATCACTTACACAAGGTGTTGTGGGGGGCAGGAAGGCTAAGCTGACACAAAACCTTTGGTGAGTGCATGTGAGTAGGAAAGAGAAGCAGACAGACATTTGGACAAAGTAACAAATTGCCTTTAAGCTTCACGGCTGAACCATGTAACTGTTGTGTGTGTGTGTGTGTGTGTGTGTGTGTGTGTGTGTGTGTGTGTGTGTGTGTGTGTGTGTGTCTCTGTCTTTGTAGGGACCCTCCAGGTGAAACTAGTGTGTGAGTGTCTGTAGAGACACAACCAGGCTGTATGTTATCTTTACATCTTGGTATGTAAGACAGGTGTGAGCCTTGCATGATACAGGTGGCAATTCATCATGTGATACCTGACCATGAGAACTGACTCTGCCAGGAGTTGCACTGGCATGTCCACATCCATGGTCAGATGCACTTCTGCTACCTGAATGTGATTAATGTCTACTGGATGACCTCCTTCAGAACCATGACCCCATGGTGTGCCACTACTGGTTGTGGACATCTCAGCCACTGACGGAGCAGTGGAAGTAGTGCTACTATAGGAGTGTGATTGCGCACAGCCACATCAGCTCACACCAGATTATGTTGCTGACCTATACTCATATAGATGCTGTCCCCCTCCCAGCAGGCATTCCATCAAAGAGATCACCCATTCCAATGTGTCATTCATACGAGCCATTGAATTGGCAACACAGTAAAGGAGTTCCTCATGTCAGCCTGTGCTGCATTTACAATCCTAAGCATTTTTCTGGAGGACTTATTGGAATGTGCTTGCTCCTCCATGATGGCCCTAAACATATGTCAAATGGCACAGGAAGACACACCTAGATCAGGTGGAGGATGGGCAGCAGGCCTCCTCTAAGCACACCTAACAGCCCTGCATGGCACCTCATCCACACTTTGGCTACAGCCAGAGTCAACAGGTACTGAAGCCACAGTAACCACACTGACTAATCAAGTGTCTCACCCTCCACCTGTCCACTATTTGAGGGTTTACTGGAATGGGTTGGCATAGGCCTACTGGCTGTGTCTGATGAAATTACAAGGGATGGCTGAATGTCAGTCTCGGTGTCAGATTCAACCTCTGCACCCCCCAACCGTGCCTATGTTTGGCTGCTATCATCACAGAGTCTGCTGTTACTCAGATGGTTGGAGTTCCACTCATCCACTGTCAGGCTCACCTGTGATAATAATCAACAAACACAGGAAAAAAATTAATACCTGCACTACTATAGTTCAATATATGTTATCAAACTATAACAGCGGTGCCACAGACTATGAGACAGAAAACAGGAAATTAAAAGAAATGTTCTTAGAAAGAAAGTACCCTTTGGAATTAATTGAGGAAGTGGAGAAGGAAGTAGTAAAAGACAGAGAAGGAAAATGTGGGCCCATATTGGGTGCTGAACAGGACATCCGGGTAGGAGCATTAACACATGAACAACAGGAAATACAAAAAGAAGGGAAGAGGAGTGACACATACTTAATGAATTTCAGTCCTGATTCCTATGTCATTAGGGACATTGTGTCAAAAAACTGGGATAGATTTGCCTGTTATTCTGATTTGGAAGATTTGTTTAAGGAGCCATTGAGTTTTACTTATAGGAAAGGAAGGACTATCAGGGATTTATTGGAGACAAGGAAGACACAAAAAGGAAAAAGTAGGAAAGGTACCTTTAAATGCAGGACCTGCTTGCAGTGCCCATATATCATAAATAATAAATATATTTACATCCCAGGTAGGGACAGAAGGATTGAGGGTAGCATCTACTCTTAACTGTGGTAGTATAGGTGTGATATACATTGCTACCTGTAAGGGATATGGGGCATTTTACATAGGGAAAACTATTAGGAAGCTGAGGAGAAGAATCTATAAACATTTGAATGAAATCAAAAAGAAGGATGGTAAGAAAGCTTTATATAAGCAAAGTTTAGTATGTGATTCAGCTAAATATGAGTTTTTTTGTATTAGAAAAGGTAGAGCAAGACCCCAGGGGAGGACCCTGGGAAACTAAAATATAATATAGAGAGCTGTTTTGGCAAATAGTCCTAGAGGTGAATAGATTCCCAGGACTTGATGAACACATACCTTTGGCCCCAGTACTTAAGTTAAGGGCAACTAAACTTTAATAAGGTACATTTTAACAAGTTAATATTTAATGAATAATATTATTTCCTTTTTGATATTTAAAAAAAAAACTGAATAATCTTGATTTGATTGTTTTAGTTTCAAGGGTTAGTTGGAATAAAATAGTACAATACAAAGTGAATACACTAAAATGTTTTAAAGGTTATAAGTTTATCCATGAGATGGCAGTATTGTATGATAGATATGACACTCCACTAGATTATGTTGGAAATACACTCTTTCAATATATTTTTTATGTGTCATGATTATTATTTTCATCTTTATTTTTATTCGTAGTATTTGTCATTAGATTTTAATATTATACTTGATAATTCATATGTGTTTTTATGAGTTTTTACATCTATGTGTTTTTTAGGTAAGATAGAGTATCACAACATGTTTTGTCACTTTAAAAGTGATTTGTTGGGTTAGTTGATTTGTTAATTAAAGTTAGTTGGAATGAGGTGTTATAAATATGAACAATGGGGAAGGCTCTGTGATCTGATGAAGTCCTAGTGTAGAAGGAGGAAAATGTGGTGAAACTGTTAAGCATTAATTTTAATAAAAGGAGCTGCCTACTCCCTAGAAGAGCTGTGTTTGTGCTTTATAAGTTTTGACCTCTTTGGTGCCTTGGTTTGTGTAAAATCTTGTTTGTGCCAAACAGAAATGCAACTTTGCTCCTCCACTCCCAAAACAACAGGCAAATAACACATTTGGCTTACAAACCACTGAAATGCTAAAATTGCTGTCAAATAAACTGTCCCTGAAACATGATTTCAGATTTACCACAGAACATTCGATTTTAAGCAATTGCTAGTCATGTCTACCTGTGGCCAGCATTCACTTAGATGTGTGTATGGTCCATCCTAGAAGGCTAACACCCCTGTGTTTGCATTGCATGTATATAACAATAGAAGAGTGTACAGAGAAAAACAGTTGCAATATTATCAGTTGTGATGAGAGTTAATAAGGCTGTGCATTGGAGAATGTAAAATGCCCTGACAAACATACAGTTGACATCACTACACTCCTAAGAAATGCATACAAATAAAAGTAGCATTTGCTGATATATAATCAGATTTTTTCTTAATGCCATTTCAGCATATGCACTATATACAAGAAAAATGCAAGCATAACCTTTTAAGATCAGTAGCCTTCTGTGCAGATAACTCCCAAAGTAATATCTTCTTACATGTTATCCATATAAACAGGTCTCCTCACCTTCAGATTCCCTAACTTCATGGTTCCCTTTTTGTAGTGCAGATTCAGGGCTGTAAGCATAGTCAAGATGCAAATGAGGTATGACATCATTAAAATTGTTGAATCCTAAATACTTGGATCTGTGCAGCAAATGTAAACATAGTGCAGGTACTCCTTCAGTGCTTGTTACTAATGGATTACAACTATGAATGACTACTGGTAGGGAAAGGAAAACATAACAGCAATTCAGAGTCCCCTACCTCCAGTGGATGTGTCTGCCAGGTTAGACTTACAATGTGTAGAAGTAATTGTATCAAGGTTTTAAATGAAAGTAAGCAGTACACATTTCACAGTTGCTGTTCAGTCATTTCTTGACAATTGCATATTACTGCCATTTAATATCTTCACACATTTTAAGGACAATGATACATAATGCCTTACTGTCTGCATGTCTCAGATTATTGGTCGGATAAGACACGAATGGACAACAAACGGAGATATAAGACCGAAGCTACAGTTATGCAAGCAATAGTCAGAAATCGTTGTGTGATTACTCAGTGCACTAATTCTGAAAAAAAATACATGTATAAACAGCTGTCATATGTTTTGTTATTGTTGTAGATTATGTTGCAGTTTGTTGTATGAAGAATGATTTTAATTATCTACTGCAAAGCTGTTTGCAAAGAGGGATATCACACCCTTACTGTATTTTGAAGGTTCATTGGAGTGAGAGTTCAAATGTAAACCTCTGTAAACATATTTCATGTATACCAACTTAAAGTTTTTCGTGTTGTTTATCTAATAGTTTTCTTTTTTTATTTCACCTAATGTACCCTTCTTTCTTTCTTTCTTTCTTTCTTTTTCTTACTTTATTTATTTTTAATGCCAGTCTTTGTGTGGTATGTGGCTTAGTGTAAAGAAGGTAAATGGAGAAACATAATGAATGTCAGGTAAAGCTGTGCTTCTCTCATTTGTGTGACGCTTAACAGTGTGCAAACCTGGACAAGTGGCCTACATGGGAAGCAGACAGAACACCTGCAGGTAGGGTGTAGACCACGTAAAGGTCAAAAAGGGTACATTGTTGCAGTTTTTGCTTTCCATTGCACAACACAGCTAAGCAATGTTGGGTGGCAGTTTGCAAGCTTTCCCAACACGTGCAGCCATCAAACACCTACAGACAGGATGCAAACAGTCAATTTAAAATGGATACATTCTATTAGTTCTGTTGGCCACTGAGGAAACACTGTAAGAAGCATTGTGTGGTGGTTAACACACAGAACTTATGAATGAATAGGGAATTATCTAAGTGTCATTTAACTATTCCTGTGGCAGCAGGTGTAGGTGTAGTGCTGTAATACAGATGGCCCTGGGTTCAAATGCAGGAAGTGCAACATATGTTTACTGTTGTGACAATACAGTTTATAGTAATGAGCAGAAAAATATACAAGTATTATTTCAATATTCTTTTGGCAACAGGTGGAAGTGTTTAGCTGACATACACATGGTCCTGGGTTTTAACACAGGTATTTCCTCAGACAATTTTACTGTTCCATTTCACATTATATTCTGTCTCCCTTATAACATTGTATACATAAGCATAAATAGTGGAGTTGATGTACATTATATGTATGAAGAATAAGACGCCCTTACTGTCTTTTCAGATATATGACTAGTGGTATACTGTCTACTATGTTTGGGTAAGTATAATTCTGCTATCTGGACTTGGATGGGCTGAGGTTGTGAGCTCAAATACCATGATTAACAGCTATACAGTACTGCATTTCTTTAGTAATACTGCATAAAAAACAATAAAGGAATAATATTACATAAATTAAACTGTATACAAGTGGCATAAATGCCCAGGTGATAACTCTAATATGTATAATTGGACCATGCATAAGTGCAATATGCACATTGCAAGGATTACTTTGAGCAATCTGCATTATACTTGTTAGGTCGTATACTTAAATCTAATAGTTCAGATAAAATAGTTGTATAATTGTGTAATGCATTGTATGTCACATATTATGGTATTAATTTTGTGTTTTTTTTCTCTCACCCAACCCTTATGTCTTTTTTTATTTTCTTTCATGTCTTGTCAAAATGTCTCCATGTCATCCATCTGTAACAAATCACTAAATGCTTTATAGCACAGTGAGGTAGGCCAGCCCCAGTATCTCAGCCTGTCCCCGCTTCATTGGTTCCAGTACCAATGCCCAGCACATCTGTGACCCAACCTGGCAGTACTGCCTCTGCTGCCCCTGCATTACCTGCATCCTCAGGTAGCACTTCCCCAACATCGATGTACTCCTATGCCAGATGGAGATGTTGCTCTCCCTCATGCTCCATTGGAAAAGACATCAAGCACTCCAGCAGCCATTAGTGTAAGGGGACAGTGATGACAGTCCTGTGGGTGAGGACTAGATTCTCACTGACCCACGTTTGATGGGCATGAACTTACATTGTCCCCTCCCTCACCCAATCATGGTGTCCCCCAACCTTTTGTGTCTCTCACTGCCCCTGCATCTTGTCTCGCTTATCCTGTTTGTTTTCATTTGCTTTTTCACCTACACAACGTACCTAAATTAGAAATACCAAGATCCCTTACCCAGCATTCTTCTCTGAACGAAGTGAAAAAAACAGGCACCTCTCCCACAAAATAGAAATATCATGCCATGCATAGCTCTCCATTTGGCACATATCTTCTTGACACACTTGAGTCGGCCAAATAGGCAATGCAACAGGATTGTGTTGTTGTCACCCCTGTTTGTGGAGGTGGCAGTCTAAATTCAGCTAATATTCTGTGTGGTTCTTTCCTACCTCCTTGCTTTCCATATGTTCTTCCCCCTGCTTGCCCCCATTTCATCACTTTTCTATCTACCCCATTTTAACAGCTATAATATGGTCAAAAAATAGAATCACACACACAACACACATAAATACCAAGAAAACCAATGCAGACATTCAAGTGTTTGTACTCTCTGTTTGCCTGGCGTTTGGAATTGCACACCAAGTACTGTGTTCTATAGTTGGCGTACTTAGGTAGGGTTTTGTTTTCACTGCATTTAACTGAGAGGTGTGTATGTGTTTGTGTGTCTGTCTAGCCAGAGGAATATAAGTGTGTATCTGACAATTATGGTGAATGGTTCTTCAGTGGTGAGGTTACTTCTTGCCAACGCTGCTTAAGAATGCTGTGCTATGTCAAAATACAGTAACACATGGTGAAGGTAGAGTACAGTAAAATGCCATTGTATTATCAATACTTATTTAAAAATATTACATACACCTAAATTTGAACCATATATCATCTGAGAGCTGAATTTGAACCCTGTATCATCTGGGCTCAAAAAAAGGAATGTGTTAATGCATTTACACCTACTGTCACAGAGTCAGCTAAGCAGCTGATGTGTTTTATACACATTACTAATTATCATAATTTTAGCAATAAGCTTTACATTTGTGCAGTGCTTAACTATGAGCAAACAGGTAAAGCAATAGAAAGGTGTATCCCGCATACACATGTACTTTGCAGACATCTATTAAACCTGCTGCTTGGTGGTGCACTGTGCAAAGTGGACAATAACATGTATTACTTTTGTTTATTGTCCATGAGGTCTTCATGCCATGAAACTATATGTGGAAATATAAACACTGAAGACCCTATCTAAGAATAAGTCACATAATTACAGTGCAGTCATATGTTACTTCCTCCCCATGCACTGCAATACTGGTCTGTCAATACCTGTTCACAAATATATCAACTACACTACAGAAATACATAACAAATGCTGTCTGATATACCATGTACATCTTTAGAATGACAATACACATTCAGATTTTCAAATACTTGTAGTAATGTGAACACCTGTTTGCATATAGTTTGTTAAGCTGTCTCTCAAAGTATACCTCAAATTGGAACACAATTACCACATACTATACATTGCACACTCATCAGTCTGGTAGCATGCAGAACCTGAAATATTTTGACAGTTGAACATGCCTACACATCTATTTTGTGCTTCCCTACATCTCTTCAATATCCAGCACTGCTGTCATCCACCATAAGTTGTCCTGTAGCCTTATAAAAGTCAGACTGGTGCCATGGTGCTTGCCTGAAGTACTGTGTTCTATAGTTGGTGTACTTAGGTAGGGGTTCTGTTTTCACTGCATTTAGCTGAGAGGTGTGTATGTGTTTGTGTGTCCGTCTAGCCAGAGGAGTATAAGTGTGTATCTGACAATTATCACTCCATTCCCATGGATTGACAATATTATGACACTTGCACATGCCAACACATCCATTTCATGCAGGTCTCCCAACATCTACTTTCCAACATCCAGTGCTGATATCATCCACCATAAGTTGTGCTGTAGCCTTGTAAAAGTCAGACTTGTGTCATGGTGGTTGTGTAAAGTACTATGCTCTCTAGTTGGTGTACTTGGGTACAGATTATGTTCTCACTGTAGTTAACTGGTATGTGTGTATGTCTATCTAGCCAGTGGAGCATAAGTGTGTATCTGACAGTTACCACTCCATCCCCATGGATTGACAATATTTTGACACCTGCACATGACCACACATCCATTTTATTCAGGCCTCCCAACAACTTCTCTCCAACATTCAGTGATGATGTCATCCACCATAAGTTATCCTGCAGCCTTATAAAAGTCTGACTTGTGCCATGGGGCTTGCCTTAAATACAGAGTTCTCCAGTTAGTGTACTTAGGCAGGTGTTCTGTTTTCACTGCAGTCAACTGGGGTGTGTGTGCATTTGTCCACTTGCTATACATTACAGGGAGACTTTTACACCAAACAAATTAAAACGAAAGTGCCAACAGACACACACACTTGAATAAAATAAAAATAAAAAATTACAGCCACAGGAAGAAAAGGAAAACTTTAAAAACTGGTTCCATTCTACAACATCTGATCATGTAGCCCAGGCGGGTATGACCCTGACCCTGAGTAGGATCCTGCCCTCACCAAGAATGATACCTCAGTATAAAGAAAAAATGATCAATATCAACAATTGTCTAAGCTTCTGGTGTCATTCAAAGGGGATCCAGTGTCTTGTCAGCCTGGGATGACATGCTCGACAAGCCACGTTGCTTCACAAGAGATGGCTTGCACCTGTCACCCCTTGGCATTCAAATACTGGCCAAGGCTCTTGCTGCCCCCATAGTGCCTATTTTAGGCAAGGCTCAAAATTCAAACCCACCTCAGAAACAGCAAGTAAAAAAATGAGGGTTATGCTACTAAACGCCAGGTTTAAATCTCAAAATGCATGCACTTGAAGCACTCATAAGTATGGAGAACATCGACATCTGTGCAGTAACTGAAACCTGGTTCAAGGCTCCAGAGAGAACTCCAGCACTACTGGGCTACAACTCATACCACACATTTCGGCCACAGAACACGGACCGAAACACAAAAGGAGGGGGTGTATCCATATTCATCAAGGATACCCACACCTCCGGGTTAGTGACACAGCATGATACCTCTGAGATCATCCATGTGCAACTAACATCGGGCAAATCTACAATGCAAATTGCGGCCTGCGACAGATCACCCTCCATGACCCAGGACCACCACTCCACCTTTCTGGAGACACTGGAAAACATGAAGGTCCTACCGAACACCCTGATATTGGGCGATTTCAAATACCCCACTATTAACTGGGAAACTACTTGAGTACAAACTCCCAGGCTCAGCACTTCCTGGAATTTATCAACTCAAATGTTCTGGATCAGCTGGTAAACTCCCCTACAAGAGGCCACAACACATTGGACCTGGTCATCACCAACATGAGTGACAGATGTTCCGTACTGGAGGTCAACCCATCACTGATTAGATCAGACCATAAATTAATCACCCTGGATGTCCACACCCCACCACCACCCCCAAACAAGGAAACCACAGTGAAACACTTTTCTAAAGCAAACTTCACCTTACTTAAGGCAGAGATGGTAAGTTTCACAGCCCCCACGCTAAAGGATAACACTGCCCAAGATGCAGAATCCTTTACAATTGCACTCTATGAGCACCTACAAGGATGCATGGATCGTGCCATCCCTAGCAAAACCAAGACTCACTCCCCTAAGAGAAGGAAACCAGTCTGGTGGACCCCTGCCATAAACAGGCTATACAATAGAAGGAGGAAACTAGTTGAGAAAAAAAGCAAATCCCAAGAAGGAAAGACATCCCTGATCAGTATCAGTAAGGAACTAAGGTCCCTCATAAAATCATCCAAGGCTAACTTTGAAAGGAAAATAGCCAAGGATTCGAAAGATAACCAAAAAGCCTTTCTTAGCTATGTCAAGAATCTAAGTGGCAACTCACAGATATGCTCTGAGCTAGTGCAAAATAGCACAAAATATACTGAACCTACTGATATTGCCAATATCTTGGCAGATAGATTCAGTGCAAACTTCACCTCCCTCTCACCTTCAAAAGGGCCCACAACAATACTGGAAAAGTGTAGTGTCCCAGAGATCACAGAAGCCCAGGTAAAAACAGCCCTTTCAAAAGCCAAAAACACAGCATCAATGGGGCCAGATGGTGTCCCAGGCTGCATCTTGCATGAACTACAGAATGAACTAACCCCCCACCTAAACACGCTGTTCAGCCTCAGCCTCTCCACAGGCTACGTGCCCATAGAATGGTGCACAGCAATGGTTATTCCACTCCACAAAGGAGGGGCCACAACTGACCCTGATAACTATCACCCCATAAGCCTGTCTAGCCTGGTCTGCAAGGCTATGGAGCACATTATTATGGAACTCATTAACAAAGACATTGGGAACCTCCAAACACTTGACCCAACCCAGTTTGGCTTTGTTAAGGGCAGATTATGCCTACTAAACCTGGTTGACTTCTTTGAGACAGTCACCAAGGCCATAGACGAGGGAAAGGTGGTTCACACAGCCTACCATGATCTCGCCAAGGCACTCAACACTATTCCTCACTCGGGTATTATAGAAAAACTCACCAGCCTTAACATAACCCCCTACATTACAAGATGGGTTGCCAACTGGCTTACAGACAGAACTCACACGGTAAGAATAGTGGGCTCCAGGTCAGACTCTAAACCAGTCACAAGTGGTGTCCTGCAAGGCTCAGGTCTGGGACCCCTACTGTTCGGCATATATTTCTCAGAAGTACAGGCAAACACAGGAGGACTATGGCTAACCAAGTTCGCCAATGACTGCAAACTGGGAGCCATAATTGACTCTCCGGCTGACACGGACATCCCTCAAAAAGGCCTTACTGAGACAGACACCTGGTGTCAAAGCCATGGCCTCAAGCTAAATGCCAAAAAATGCATAGTCATCCCATTTGGGAAAAACAAAACACCCACAAATTACCACATAGGCAGCAGCCCCATTAATACAGAAGAGGTAATAAGAGATCTGGGGCCCAGGTAGATAGTAATCTCTCCTTTGACAATCATTTTGCCAAAGTAGTTAGGAAATCCTTCTATGTGGCCCATCTAATTACTAAGGGGTTCACATCTAGAAATAAAAAGGTTATAGTGCCCCTCTACTTGTCACTCATCAGACCCATCATAGAGTACAATGCCCCATTTGGGATGTACCTCACAAGATACTTCCAACAGCTGGTTCATAGATTCATAGATTAGTACTAAGCTAACTGCCCTTGCGAGCTATTTTAAGCCTAGCCAATTATCCCTTGTGAGACTCAAACCCCGCACCTTGTGTTTGTAAGGCAAACACCTTAACCATTAGGCCACCCTCCCAACCCTTTTGGAAAGACCACAAAAGCATCTCACCAAGAGAATTACTGGCCTCAAACATATGTCCTATGCAGCCGACTGAAAAAACTCCGGCTGTACTCAGTGGCATATTGCTTATTCAGATGTGATCTCTGCCTGACTTACAAAGCCATGTCCAACTCAGAATTGATGGACATGCTCCACCTAAAGAAATCCAAGTCACTGTGAGCCATGCACTCTAGTGAGCCTAATCTCACCACAACAATAAATACAACATGCTGGAGGGATAGATTCCTGTCACAGAGACTCCCCATGCTTTGGGACAAAATTCCTAACTACATTAGGCAAAGCCCCTCACTAACAATCTTCAAGAGAAGCCTTGATGAGTGGATGGGTAACAGAAAATAAACCCCTGGGATCACTTCATTGGCTCTGCTTGACAGAGGCTCAGTTAATTAATCAATGGGGTGGCAAAAGCCGACACACTCTGGCTAGGCTTATAAATGCCCTTGGGCCTAGTACCTACCTATGAACCTAACAAACTTAGTGCTTTCACCTTACATATAACAGGCTTCTTCAGAATCAATTACAATACATAAAGCACCCTCCTTAAATAACACAATGTAAATTATGCCACCAAACAAATGGTTCCTAATCTCATTTAAAGACATACATTATAAATCTGTTTAAATATTCATTTGTATATATATTACAACATCAATATTACAATAACAATACTATATAGAATTCATAACAATGCATATTCAAAATATATAAATATATATACTCTAACATATGCAATTAAGCAAAACCAGTCACCTCTTTGTTACTTTTTTCTATATAACCAAAGCCCTTTGTTTTAATATTGGTATCACAGAAATGACACCATTGAGCCCTGAAGCTACTGTGGCATTTAGTCTAAGTTGCCATTTTACCTCTCTTGCCTCAACCTCCAATTTTTCATCTCCTCCATTTTCTGTCTGCGTCACTCTATCTTCACAGTGATACATGTACTGAGTTTACTGATTTGATTTAGCATGGATATTTCTAAGGGGTGCCAAATTGTTTAGGATAGCTAGGAATTTATTATTGAAGTACTGAACTGCAGAATCTATATGGAGATATTTTAGTGGAGTCCAGCTGCATTGTTGTAGGCAGAATTTGAAGATATCAGGAGAGAACTTTGTTTTGTTATGGACTTGCTTATATATGATATTTTTTGGAGGGCAAATCCAATGCCTGAGCAGATACGTGGGTAGATGATCACTTAGGCTGTTTGGGAGGCAACTGAAGTGGGGACCGAGGAAAGGCCTATTAGTTAGAGTCTAGTCAAGGATTGATTGTTTGCTACTATGTTTATCAATTCTGGTTAGGGAGTGTATTATTTGAGAGAAATCGTAGAGGACGGTTAATAAAGTTGGAGGGGTTGTCTGAAGAGTAGGTGTACCAATCCATGTTGAAATTCCCCAGCATATTGGTTTCCTGGTTAAATGTGGAGGCTGACCAACAAAGCAGGTTTTCAGTAATGGATGGGTTATTACCTGGGGGGATGTAACTTGCTATAATTATAATGTGTTTATAGGAGTTTAGTTGGAAGTGGGAGATTAATAGTTCTGAATTCATTAGGTCTGAGGGTTTATAAACAAGTTGTTCCAATTTGAGTGTATCTTTGTATATTATAGCTATGTCGCCACCACGCTTGTGTGTCCTGTTAAGTCTATGGATATTGTAGCCTTGAATTAGAATTTCACTATCATTTACATGGGATTTAGCCAAGTTTCTGTTAAGACTGCTATTTCTAGTGAGTATAGGGTGAGGGTTGCATGAAATTCGTGATTTTTTTTAAAGATGCTCCTCAGATTCATGTTTATATATACATACAAACACACACACACACACACACACACACACACACACACACACACACACACACACACATATATATCTGCGGCTGTGCCCCCACACCCCCTTAACTATATATACTAACTCCAGGATTGTACTACAATGGGGAAAACGGCATATACATTTTATTTGCGCAACATTACTTACATTCAGTGAAATGTGATTTCAGTGATTTGGTGTGAATGAACTGAAATTCAGTTAAATGAGTTTTTAGTGAATCAAAGTAGACCATATATATATATGTATATATATATATATATATATATATATATATATATATATATATATATATATATATATATATAAAGGAATTTCATGTTCCCCATCAGTAACCTTCCTACAAGGCCTGCCCTTAGCTGAACTACATAAAACACAAAGTCAGCATTCAGTTAAAACATATGTCTCTGCTCAAGACGCTGCAGTAAGGTAAAGATGGATATTTTTCAATGTATAGAGAATGATGAATGCACTTAAACACTATGTGATTCCAAATCAGAACAAAAAATATATCATTAACACTATACATGTATACAATGTTTGGTGGTGGTTTGCATCTGTACAGGTTAGCATTTGTATGTAGCAGAAGTGAGATTGTAGGTTCATGCAATAAGTTCCACATCATGCCAGAAATGAAAGATTTATGACAGCATGAGTAGAATTGATGTACTTGCATCACAAAATTGGGAGCTGGAGCATTGCAGCTAACAATGTACATGCATTACTGGTAGTAGGTGCTGGTGAGCCACTGGTTCACTAAAAAGGGTGTTTTCAGTACTTATTTGTTTGTTTGACATTTGTTAACTGGGTTGGTCCAGCTGGGCCAGAGGCCCATTTTCATTGGAGACCCGAGGAGAAAAGCTCCAGTTACATAAAAAATTAAAGATTACATAGGTAGCAAATAGCAAATAGTATTACCAAGAGACACTCCCAAAACATGTTAGTACAAATTTGAACATAATCAAACATATTTAGATTACACTAAGAAAAAAAATCGCAATGAAATAAATACATTAACTTTTCGACATATGTACAAACAAGTTATATATGAGTGATCAGATTTTTTGCCTAGGCTTCCTAGGAAGGTATATTTGCTTAAATGAACTCAGAGTGAAGAAGCAACATTAGATAAAGAGGAATTAGGTAGGTTCTAAGCAGGGACAAGATTTGGTGTTGAGAAGGTAAAGTTTGAGTTCCTTTTTAAAGTGTGCAGGATGTATGATGGAGTGTATGTGTAAAGGAAGTTTGTTCCAAGCTTCAGCTACTGAGCAGTTGTATAGTAGTTTGCCTATGTTCTTCTTTGGATGATTTACACTCAGAAGTTGCAGGTTAGAAGTGTGGATTGTTCTAGAAGGGGAGTAGGTAGATAAAAAGAAGTGAGAGCTGGACAGGAAGAAGGTCTGTATATAGAATGGAGTGTATAACTTGAAATTGAGAAACTAGCAGTAGTTGAGGGAATTCGAACCATTGTAATGAGTTCAGGGCAAAGCAGTGATGGGAGTTGTAGGGGGAGTTAGTAATGAATCTTGCAATTTTGTGGTAAGGTTGTTGCAGTTTGTTCAAGGTAGTAGCTTGTATATTGGTTAGTATTGGGGCTGCATAGAGGAGTGTAGGAAGGAGGAAGGACTGTGCAAGGGAGAGTCTAGCATTCGGAATAAGAAATCTTTTGTTGCACTAAAGCAGGCCAAGTTTCTGGTGTGTTTTTTTTATTCCTTGCAGTAAGTGTAACTTGAACTTGAGTTCATCATCAATAATGATGCCTAACAGTTTTGTGTGTGGTTCAGGTTTTATGATAGTGTTGTTGGAGGATGTTATACTAAATGTGGATTTATGGTTTGAAAGAGAGCGGAGAAGAAAGAGCAAGAGTTTGGTCTTCTTGGGGTTAAGGATAAGAAGATTGTCATATAACCATTTTTCAGTGGATAGAAAGGATTTTTGAGTAAGGGTGAGAAGGTCAGTAATACTACAGGAGATGGAGATGAATGTCTGGATATTGTATGAGAAGATTCAATGTTTCTTGTCCTGTGGGGCACAAACACTTTGGCAGAATGCAATGCGAAAAGGCCAGGACAAGCATTAAAATAAAACTTTGCCTGTGAAACCAGTTAACTGTAGCATTCACTTCATTTTAAAACAAAAAGGGAGGAGATCAGACAAATGTCTATATATCTAAACCTATATCTATCTATCAGTATACATACATACTACTGATTCACTGGCAGATGCATATGTAGTTTCTAGGCATTGGGCCAGGAGTCCCAAAATCTCAATAGGCCTAGTTAAGTAACTTGCTCAAGCTCATACTGTAGGCAGATGAAGCCTAAGAGAATCAAACCCTGTGCCAAAAGAAGGAGCTCATTAACAGCTCATAGTCTTGATGTTGTGCACTAACTTCCAGACACCTCTGTTAGAATTAATAGCATACAGTCTGCCAAAAGTCATCACAGGTGTACCCCAGACAGAGATAATGTGTGTGTGTGTGTGTGTGTGTGGGGGGGGGGGGGCATTCATGCATGTGTGTGTTGCGATGTGGGTGGGAGGTACATTAGGGTTACCACCTGTCCCACTTTGCGAGGGACAGTCCCTCTTTGGGCAGTTGTGTCCTGCAAAAAAATTGTAAAAATGGCAAATGTTCTGAGATTTTAGGACAAAATTATTTCCTATAGTTTATGCAATAGTTGCATAAAACAGTTATTCTGTATCTGAACCACCTAAATGTTATAGGAAACAGAATAAGCAACTAAAACATTACAAGAATAAGCTTTTATCTAGACAAAAAAGTGAAGTTCTGTTCTTTGTACTGGCTGGCGGTATGTTTTGGCCTGCAAAATCTGATGTTTGCACCCAAAATGTCCCACTTTGGGCATTTGAAAAGGTGGCAACCCTAAGGTACATGCATACATGTGTGTGTGTATTTTGAGTGCATGTGTTAAGTATGTGTCTATGCATGTTTGTGTCTGTGAATGTTTACCAACTTTGCAATATTTTCTGTTAAGAGCAATAAAAGAAATAAGGTTAACCTATATAAAGCAAAAAAAGGATAACATATATATATAAATATATAAAAGCAAAGTAGGTTAACTTATGTAAAGTGGTAATAAGCTGTTCTTATATTTTAATTTGTAAACAAATAAAAACAACTGTCTAAAATAACTCAAAACAAAATAACTTAAATAAACAAAAAACAGAATAACCAGTAAATGTTTTCATTCTAAATGAACTCCATCACACCAAGCTGCAAACACAAATCATCATTCAATTTATACTTTTATAAAATCACATGATCAATCACATCATCTTTTTAAATCAATGCTTTAACCCTTTCTTTAAAATTGTCTATCATTAATTCCTGGATAAACACATGCATTATGCCTAACCTGCCAACAATACTCTTTCCAATTTAAATTGTCTTCTGCATCCCACCTAAAATGAGAATTCTTAACTTGAGCAATAACTGCAAACTTATAAAAAAACTTAGCATTAGAATGACAAGTTAATACATGCCTGGCCAAGGCATTAATAACTTCTATTTTTTTCACTACTCTAAGATGCTCATAATTTCTAAGATAAAAACTATGGATAGTTCTTCCTCTATAAAATGCTGGACAAAGCCCACATAATGCTATATAAACTATGTACATATTTATATTTACAATCATATGTTCTATAACATTTAATTTCATAGCCTCTAGCTACCACAACTAACTTCTGACCCTCTATAATATATCTGCAATAATTACAGTTATTGCATTTGAACATTCCTATATTGCAAATATATTCTTTGTCATATTTTCTAGTAGTATAAAAACATTCTTTCAAATCCCCCCCTTTTGTAACAAAAATAGGGACTTCTCTTATTGTTTCAGTGATTTCATGAAAATTCCTTAAACATTTCCAGTTATTAATAATCCCTCTGTTTTTCATCTACATTCCTATATTGCTAATATATTCTTTGTCATATTTTCTAGTGCTATAAAACATTTTTTCAAATTCTTCCCCCTTTTTGTAACAAAAATAGGGACTGCTCTTATTATTTCACTGATCTCATGAAAATTCCTTAAGATTTTCAATTATTAATAGTTATCCTCTCTAATGTTTTTTCATCTACTGAATTCTCTAACGTACAAGCTAACGTAAAATCTGTAGTTGACTTAATACCTTTTTGTTCCACATTATCTAAACCATCATTAGGAGCATTATCTTTCCTTTTAACCAAAATTTTATTCATGGACTCATCCACCATTGTAGGAGGATACCCCCTAGCATAAAACTTGTCTTTCAATGCTACACACTCTTTCATAAAATAATGTTCTTTATCTGTAAGCCTATTTATTCTATCAAACTGATTTCTTACTATATTGTTCTTAAGCCTGGTACTGTCCATCTATTATAGTGCAAATAGCTATTGCTTAGAACAGTTTTTTTAATACATTTTAACATTTATTGTATTAAGATTTTGTATAATGTGAGATCCAGGTAATTAATGCATTCCTTATTGTTCTCAAAAGTAAATTTAAAAAAAATCAGTAACAGAATTCAAATATCGCATAAAATCTAATAGTTAATTTTCAGTTCCCTTCCAAATAAAAAACAAATCACATATAAAATGTTTGTAAATCACTATTTTCTGTGCAAATGTAGAATTTAAAATAAATTCATCTTCCCAACCCATCATATAAATATTTGCATAACTGGGGGCCATAGCTGCCCCATAGTTACTCCATTCTTTTGCCTATATACAACATTTTCAAATTCAGAATAATTATAAGACAAAATAACATCCAGAATATCAGTTAATAAATTAGCTTCATCAACAGTAAAACATTTTGACTCACAAAGCACTTTGTTGACTCTTTCTAGACCCTCATCATTGGGAATAACAGTGTAAAGTGACAATACATCCGCAGTTACCAACCACATATCATTATGCACTACCACCCCTCGGATGTATCAGCTGAATTGAAAAGAATCTTTAACATAAGATTCAACTTTAATGACCAGTTTTGAAAAAAAAATATTTATATAAATAGCCATGGAGTTAGTTTTACAACCACTACTGGCTACAATAGGTCTAAAACTAGGTTGATCTAAATTTTTATGAATTTTGGGAAGGTCAAAAAACCATTAGGAGTTATCCCCCCAAAAAATCTATGAACGAAGAAAGGATTTGCAGTAATGCAGGTGGCTTCAGTGCTATGGACCAGTTCTTAACTAGTTGCTTGAAGTGCCCAGCCAATCCTTTTGTCAAAGAAGAACAAGCCCCCAGTCTGTCCAATCAGGTTCAGGACCAGATTTGACTGTAGAGGTTAATATTTTAGAAAAAAAACATGGCAAACATAAACACTGATTTAAAAAGATGATGTAATTAATCGTGTGATTTTATACAAGTATATATTAAATGTTGATTTGTGTTTGCAATCTGGTCTGATGAAGTTTATTTAGAATGAAAGTGCTTACCAGTTGTTTTGTTTTGTTTTTTGTTTGTTTATTAAATTTATCTTGTTTTGAGTTATTTTGGAGAGCCATTTTTATTTGTTTTTGAATACGGTGGTATGAGCCTTTGTGGTGTATATTTTAATTTGTCTCTAGCTTTTTAGTTTCAGTTCCAAGGTAGCACAGTCTCAGTTTACACTGTTGTGTTAAGGGGGACTTGGTTAAAGGAATGTTTAAATGCTTTTATTGCTCTTATCAGAACCACCCTCTGTAACTACTCCCATGCTCCAAATAACCTGATTATTTATAAATAATGAATGTTTTTGATGCTTTTATTAAACTGAACTAGGATCACTTCTTTGTGTGTTTCAATAAAGGATATTCCATTTTAACTCATTTGTGGAATTACCTATTATTTCTATTTTATTATTTTGCAGTATGTATTTTACAGTTCAATTTTTATTAGTGTACTAGGTGCATAACGTAATTCAAGCAGTGAACTTCACAACCTTCACACTGTGAGTTTTCTTCTGGTTTTATTAAAAAGAATTTACAGTTGTACTTAGATATATTACTGATACATTTTACTCCATATAAATTGCAGAAGGAGTCAATACTGGGCACATTATGGGTGCTGCAAAAAGCACTTCTGGTACCATCAAAGATTCAAACAATACTAATTTCATGAACTTTAATCATACTTTGACTTAGGAATGGGGTCCATTCCTGTTATGGTATTAGAAACCCAAAAGACTTGGCAAAATTAAAGAGAATACAGATGAAAACTTTTATATATATTTATTTGCATTTGTCTACCTGGCTAGCTTGACTAGGTAGAGTCTTCGTTTAGAGAAGATTCAGAGATATAAGCTCCAGAAAAAGAAGCAAAAAAAAAAAATTAGCAATGCAATAGTGATTGCAAAGATATACTTACACTTGCAAAAGACTGTGGTAGCATTTTCCGATGCCAGATTCATATATGGAAACATCAACAATTTATCCCACGGTTGGGTGGGCGTTCGAAAGACATGCGTAAATGGGCGTGCCTTTGTTAAAAGTTGAATGTTGAGCTGGCACCTCGGCGTTCGTTAAAATCTACTGCCAATCATTAGCTAACCGGAGTTCTGCTGTGGCAACCCCTAACCGGGAAAAGCCAAAAGACAAACAACAGCAACATGTAAAATTGCAATGTAAATTATATGGAAGTGGTTTACAATTTAGTGTAGAAAATATATTACTTGATATCAAAAAACATCTAATTTATATTATTCACATGCATAATAGATGATACAATTCTGTGGCAGTGGTATGCACATTTCATCAACAGCACAAATTAATGGATAATTGTTAAGGTGTTTACCTCACACACAAGGTACAGGGTTTGAGTCTCACCTTTGAAGGGGAATTAGCTAGGCTTAAAATGGCCTGCAAGGGCAGCTAGTCTAGTACTTACCTATGATTCTATGAACCTGTGAAAATGTAAGCAACAGTTACTGTTTTACCTGTAGAATTTTACATTTGTCTTATCTTACAAACACACGTGTGCAGGATGAAGAGTACAAAAGTCAGGAAGACAAACAAGAGGATAAGTAAGGTGCACACCTGGAAGGGTGTGTCATACAGATAAACAGCAAGAAAAGGGGAGAGGAAATGTCATAGGAAGACATAGGAGGCAAGAGACTCCAGACAATACATGAATGGTCATAATGTGTTACACAGAGTTCACAAAAGACAAATAGGAAGTAGACACACAGATGTAGACTGTGGAAAGAAATGGGGATGATGGGTAACCTAACACATTTCATGCCTTAGGCTCACAGATTGCAAGCATGTGATAGATTCGTTAATTAATTTATTTACTTATATTTGTTTACCAGGGTGGTGCACTGATCAGTACTGACCAGTTTCAGGCTCAGTTCAAGTTAAGCCTTTTGAAGACCAGCAATTGTAATACCACTGGTACAACCAATGGGTTACTCATCCTATATTGGATTGGGGCAAGAAGTGGGGTACATTTGAGGTTACATTAGATATGAATATATCATAGGATGTAGTTTGCTTTACAGAAAGTAGGAGTTTGTTCCAAGAATGGGGAATCTTTGAGAGAGAGATCTGTCATACCAGCAAGTCCTATTTACTTATGTCGCAAAATGGGTTTAGGTCTCTTGATCTTACATTTGTGTTACTACCAGTTTTGCAGATATATGGTAGCAGAAGCAGGACTGGGTCATTTACAGCTTTGAAGACAAGGCATAGATTAATATTTGAGAGACTATAGGAGACAAGAGAACAGGCATAGGGATTTTAGCTACTCTGGGTAAGTTAAGGATATTTCCTTCTGAAAAGATATATGGTGGTTAAACACAATTTTATTTGTTTATCAGGGTTGTGCACTAATCAATATTGACCAATTTCAGGCTCAGCCTGAGAAAAATACAAACATTTCACAAACAAATAATACAGAAATATAAGCAGTAACAGAGGAGTTAAAACTAGTTATCTAAAAAAATGTATAAATGAATTGTAGTGACCAACCACAGTGCAATGTACAATCATGCAAAGTTTAATGTCCAATTTATACATTAGTTTAGTTCATTATCCATGAATCTACTTAAGATTGTAATTATAGTGTTTATTTTGAAGGTTGTTGTTTATGTGGTTGGTACATGAAAGTTCATGTTTCCCAATCTGTACTATGTTAAATATTTTGGTGTTCACTTTAGACTGTGTGTCCAAGTTATGCCCTCTTTCTGGGATCTTAGTGTCATCACAGTATTGGATGATGGTGCTAAGCTCACAGCCATTTTGTTTTGTTTTTCTTTATTTTATTTATATTTGTTTACCATGGTAGTGTATTGATTGGAAGTTACTATCTGTAGCACAGCCCAGGTGAACAAATAAATAAAAAACATTCACATGTATTCATAATACAATAATATGGTATACAAAGACAGTAAGATAAACAAACATACAATTTATACAGAGTAGAAATAATGTAGAAGCAACTAACAGGATCTGTAAGTCATTCAAAAACAAGTTGCTGAGTTCAAGTAAAAATATACATTTACAGCTAACATAAGTTTGGGAATAATGAGGATGATGGCACATTTCACAGTTCTGCCTCACTATTTCCAATATATGGACTTTGCAAAAAGGGGTGAGAACACACTTGACAAGGTATACAGCAATGTTAAGTTGGCATTTAGGCAATACCTCACCCACACCTGGGAAACTCTGACCAACTCTCCATATTGTTACTGCCAGCGTATAAACCATTGCTAACTAGAGGGAGACCAACACTTAAACAAGTAAGAGTATGGCCAGAGGGTGCAGTCTCATCACTCCTAGACTGTGCCGAGAGCACAGACTGGAGCATATTCAAGAAGGCAGCAACTGAGAACCAATGTATCAACCTGGAGGAGTACACCGAGGCAGTGATGGGGTACATCTCGAAATGTGTGGATGATGTGACAGTCACCAAAACTGTCATCATATGAGCCAACCAGAAATCCTGGTTGACAAGAGAGGTGTACAAACAACTGAAAGCAAGGAATGCAAATTTCAGGTATAGAGACAGGGAAGCCCTCAGAACAGCCAGAGCAAATGTGAACAAAGTTAGTGAGGGAAGCAAAATGCACCTATGGCAGAAAGATCCAGAGCTACTTTAATGACCAAAAAGACCCCAGGCACCTATGGCAGGGTATCCAGTCCATAACTGACTACAGGCCCCTATCTTTACAATGTGTGAATTTCTAATAAGCTGAATGTCTACTTTAGCAGATTTGAGGAAGGGAACAGAACAACAGCAAAGAAAATGCCCATCGGCTATAATGAGAAGACGCTCACCCTCAACCCAGCTGATGTCCAGAGGGCACTGCGCAGAGTTAACCTGAGAAAAGCAGCTGGGCCTGACAACATCCTAGGGAGTGTGCTCAGGAATTGCACAGTGCAACTAATAAATGTCCTTACAGATATCTTCAGTAACTCTCGGGAGTCATCAAATAGTTCCGAAATGCTTCAAGGATACAGCAATCATTCCATTACCAAAGAAGTCTCCACCATCTTGCCTAAATGACTACTGCCCTGTAGCCCTCACCTCCACGGTGATGAAGTGTTATAAAAGGCTGGTCAAGGATGTCATAACATCTGGGCTGCCTGCTGATCTTGACCCTCTGCAGTTTGCTTGCTGAGCAAACTGCTCTATGGCAAATCCCATCTCTCTAGCACTCCATCTATCACTGGTACACCTTGAGAATAAGAACATCTACACTAGGGTACTCTTCATTGACTTCAGCTCTGCTTTTAATGTGTGAAGCTACGTGAACTAGACATCAACACTCCACTTTATAACTGGATTCTTGACTTTCTCATAGATTTCAGAAAGTGTGCATAGGAAATAACTCCTCAGATAGCATCATTCTTAACATTGGAGTTCCACAAGGATGTGTACTAAGTCCCTTGCTGTTCACCCTGTGAACACATAATAGATTGTACAGCCAGGTACAATACAAATCACATCATCAAGTTTGCTGATGACACAACGGTGGTGCACCTCATCAGTAATGATGATAAAACAGCATATAGAGATGAGGTGGAACAACTGATTACCTGGTGTGTAAATAACAAGTTAGCAATAAATGTGAACAAGACAAAAGAGATAATTGTGGACTACAGTAAAAATCCCAAGGAAAATTCTCCCCTCACCATCAATGGAGAAACAGTGGAAAAAGTGAGAAGCACAAAGTTTCTGGGAATGACATCAATGAGGACCTGTCTTGGAACACAAATACAAATGCCATAGTCAAGAAAGTGCACTGGAGATTGCACTTTTTAAGAAGGCTGAGGAGAGTGAATCTTCCATCGACAGTTCTCACTACCTTCTACAGAGGTACTATAGAAAGCATCCTGACGAACAGCCTTGTAGTATGGTATGGAAGCTGCTCTATCTCTGAGTGTAAATTCCTCCAGAGAGTGGTGAAGACAGCCAAGAGGATCATCAAGACCACCTTACCACCTATCCATGACTTGTACTTATCCAGATGTCTCAGCAGGGCCAGAGGAATAATTAAAGACTGCACTCACCCTGCTTACATACTGTGCTTGCATCTGTCATCTGGAAGTGCTTCTGAAGCATACACTGTGGAACTATGAGATTCAGGAGCAGCTTCTTCCCAAATGTCATCAGACTGCTGAACTCTAGTAACCACTGCACTCCATAATGTCCAACTTGGTCAGCAGAAACTGTCTCAAATTGTGCATTAACCTGGTTACCAGTCTCATTTAATACTTAGTGTAATATTCACCATGATTGTAACTTATAGGCCATCTAGGGCAATAGCAATGCAGTAAAACATCTCTTCTTTCAGTGCAATACATGTTGCGAATTCATAAGTCAACCATAGTGCAATACTCTAAGGTCCATAGTGCAATACTCCAATGTTCGCAGTGCAGTACTCAAATGTCTCTTTCTGTGCAAGGATCAATGCAATGTCTTAACCAAGTACCTGCGCAATACTATAGTCTCATACAAGTAAGTGTTCAGTTCGAAAAGTGTTAAAATGTGTTTCATAATATGTGCACATATTAGTCTGTCTACCTGCATGTCTGTGATGTAATAGCTCGGTTTTATGTGTAAATGTCTGAAAATAGTCTATGTGTTGTCTGCACATTGTGTCTGGAGACACGGAATTTCATTCAGTTTTTGTACTTCTGTGATTTCTGAATGACAGTAAAGTTTACTTTGACTTTAACTTTAACTTTGACATTTGGAAAGTAAGTGGCTGGAGGAGATGGGAGGTTTAGGTGGTGTGTCATTTCTAAAGACAGCCACATTTAATTTGAAACTGAAGGTGGGTTTTCTAGTCCTTTCTGAAGGTGGATAAGTTGGAGTTCTCTTAGAAGGTGGACAGGAAGGATTGCCAGAGAGATAGAGGTAGCAAGTCTAGAGAAAGCATGCCTGCTGAACTGTAGGAAGGATTTGGGAGTTGAGAGGGTGCAGTTTGACAGTAGTGGGGTAAGTTGTATGGAGAGGTTTTTCATATAATTCAGCCAAAAGTGGACTGAATGGTGAATGATTGTGAATGAACTACCTAGGAGAAAGTCAACTCCTTGTTTGATTGTGAGCCATCTTGTTTTGTTGAATGTACTGCAATGATATTCTCAGAAGTTCATTCATGGACTTTGTCAGCTAGAGTCCTTTCTTGTCAGATTTGACATCAGCAAAGTAGATGCCAAATAAAAGTGGTCACAAAACAGAGCACTAGAGCATGTCTGTGTCTCTCTGTAGTTATTTATTTTTCTATTTAATTGTTTCATAGAATACTGTGGTCTCTCTCTTTCTCTCTTTCTCTCTCTCTCTCTATCTGCAGTTAGTTTGGGCTATTGTTTAAACTCTTAGCCTAGAGGGTTTCATCTGTATTTATAAGTGTTAGTCACATATCTTTGAATTTATTACTGCTCAATATCTGAGTTGTTTGGCTTCTGCTACATACCTACAATCAACTGCATACAAACTTGCAGTGTTAAAGATTGTACTGCATTTTATTTTTCTGTCTAATTGTTTCATTGAATATTGTGGTCTTGTGTCTCTCTGTAGTTATTTATTTTTCTATTTAATTGTTTCATAGAATACTGTGGTCTCTCTCTCTCTCTCTCTCTCTCTCTGTCTGTGTAGTTAGTTTGGGCTATTGTGTTTCACTTCATTGATATTCAGTGTTAACTCTTAGCCTAGAGGGTTTCTCTGTATTTATAAGTGTTAGTCACATATCTTTAAATTTATTACTGCTCAATATCTGAGTTGTTTGGCTTCTGCTACATATCTACAATCAACTGCCATTACTAGCTGAGTTAAGTACAAACTTGCCGTGTTAAAGATTGTACTGCGTTTTATTTTTCTGTCTAATTGTTTCATTGAATATTGTGGTCTGTGTCTCTCTGTAGTTATTTCTTTTACTATTTAATTGTTTCATAGAATACTGTGGTCTCTCCCTCTCTCTCTGCCGTTAGTTTCCCGCCCTACCATCCTGTTCTTGTTCTGGTACTAATCTTGGTGGTTTTGGAATTGCCCACCCCTACTGTAAATTTGTGTTTGAACACTCCTCCTGGGTCTATCTCATTTGCTCACTCAACCGAGTACAGTGAGATCATATTTTAACTTCAGACACTCTTACCAGTCCCATCTGTTCAGCTCTATTCCAGTCTAGTGTCACTAGCTAATTCTACCTAATACAGAGAGAACATTTGTGAAGGGCTAGCCACTTAGGTCCTTAATTTTGAATTATCTTCTGTTTCTCCTTTCAACCCTTTCCACTAAACAAAAAAAAATCTTAGTTTGTTTCCAGCATTTTCTGTAACTAGTCTAGTCCAGATACAGATTTTCTGTATCCAGGAAAGTTTGTAAGCTTCTGAGCCCCCTAAGCCTTTCTGTGTTGGAGGGAAGCCTTCTGGCTTATCAGTGGAGTGGTAAGCACTAGGTCGCCTATCTACCACAAGAGTGGTTTCTGGCCCAGAAGTTGTAGTTTATTGGCTGTTTGGCAGTTTTCCCATCTCCTTCAAATTTTTAGTTTAAAACTCCATGTTTATACTTGTTTCCCACCTTTCCTGTAAGTAGTCTAGTCCAGATAGAGATTTGCTGTGTCCAGGACAATTTGTAAGCTTCTGAGCCCCCCAAGTCTGTCTGTGTTGGAGGAAAGCATTCTAGCTTATCAGTTGAAGTGGTAAGCATTAGGTAGCCTATCTACCACAAGATCCAGGTACAGATTCATAGTTTTAGCACTTGAATTTGCTTTTTCATGCTCAGCACTTGTTCAGAACTTGTTGTTAGCACTAAATAAACTAGAAGTTACTATAGCACTCAACCTTCATCTTTACCTAGAGGAAAACAGTTTATGTACTTACTTTCTTCACTTGCTTAGAGAAAAACAACTCTTGTACTCACTTTCCTCACTTGTGTAGAGGAAAATAGTTTTTATTCAGGCATGTCCAAGGGTCAGCTCCCAGTGTTCTCCCCTGTCTATCTGATGAATCTGGGCATCTTAGGGCAATGTAGCAATTGCCTCATGTACACAGACAACCCTCTTCTCCTACCACCCAACACCACAACCTGTGAGAGATGCACTTATCTAGCCAAACTGGAGGTAAAGCTCTCTTCAACCAAGACTGAACTTGACAGTCAAGAGGAGAAGGTAAACAATTGCACCACACCAGACTCATCACATAGTCTCACTAAACATACACCCCCGAAATCCACACATGGAAATACAAAAACATTCATGTAGGCTCTCAATAATAATCTGTTCAAGCAACAGAGACCTCCAAAGCAGAAATGCAAGCAACCTCCACCCCAATACAACCCAAATGACACATAGCCCACAGACTCAGTGTACCAACAAACCACATCCCATAAGGCAAAACAACGTACCCAACACACTAGTCAAAGGTGACTCTATAGTCAGGCACACTGATGTCCCTCTCACCAGGCTAAACAAGGAAAAGGTTACTGTCAGCTGCCTGTCGGATGCCAGGATTCAGCACATAACCCATGCACTCAGGTCACTCTATAAAAAGTACAAATATGGCTGTGTCATTGTTCATGTTGGTGTGAACGACCTGGGATGTACCGCGCTGGACTACATGAAAAGAGACATGGAAGAGCTTTCTGATCTTCTAGCACAGGCAGGTATGACCTTAGCCCTGAGTAGAATCCTGCCATTGTCCAGAATGATACCAAAGTACAAGGACAAAATGATTGGCTTCAACAATTGGCTAATCTTCTGGTTTCATTCTAAGGGGATCCAGTATATGTCTGCCTGGGACAACATGGTCAACAGACCACAATGCTTTGCCAGTGATTGCCTGCACCTGTCACCTCTGGGATTATGGATACTGGCTAAGGATCTTGCCGCCCCTATAGTGCCTTTTTTAGGCAAGGTTCAAATGACAAACTCACCACCATAACAGGAACAGGTAAACAATAACTGACGGTAATGCTACTCAGTGCTAGAAGTCTAAATCTCAAAATGCACTCACTCAAGGCACTGCTTAAAATGGAAAACATCAATATCTGTGCAGTGACTGAGACCTGGTTCAAGGCTCTAGAGCAGGGGTGTCCAACCTTCAGTAGCAAGGCAGTCAATAGAGTCAACAGAAATGGTCTGGGGCGCAAACAGGACCAAAAAAAAAAAAAAAAAAAAAAAAAGGTCTCTCACAGACAAAAACTAAAAAAAAAAAAAAACAAAACTAAAAATGCCCTGATGATATGATTCTGTAGTGACAGACTAATAAATACAACACCCACTGTTTTGTAGGTAACATTGAACAACAATAAATAAATGCATAATATTTGCCCTATCTCATTCTAATTATTAAAAATTATAAAAATCTAACATCTACTTTAACATCAGTTTATTTGTAAAAAAAATTGTAAAAAAAAACTTTCAATTTGTATGAGATCTTGTACCTGTGATTTGCTGTGATTTTGCAGATTTCCATGTCTTCCATCATGTCCCCAATGCCATCCTTTGTCCAGCCATCAAAGTGTATAAGTTTTTATAAGTTTTTTGGAGAGGAGTTGGTTTTCAGGGGAGAGGGTGGAGGGGCAGTGGGGGGAGTGAGAGGAGGGACTAACTGGTAACTTGAGACTAATTGGAGTGGTGCCAATAGGGACTGTATGGAAGGGGGTTGCTTAGGGGGGAAGATGGTAACGGGCGGGGCTTGATGTCGACTCACCCTTGGGATGGTGCTACAAAAATAGCTCTAAACCCAATCCATATAATGTCAGTATGATGTGTGTGTAATTGTGACTAATATGTGTAACTAAATTTGTGTTTTTATTTGTTGTTTAATTAGCTGTATCTTTACCCAACAATTTTTGTTCTGATGGTACATGTACAAAATTACATGGACCTTCCTAGATATGACCACAGTAGTAGATATGAAACAAGTGACTGTCATATACTATCTTTGTATCTTTTTTCCATGGCATCTCTTTATATTTTTAATTAGGGTGCTGCTTTAAGTTGCTAGATTGCTGCTTTGTTGTGCTTAGAGATGAAATAAAAAATGCATCCCGATGGTCTTGCATGCATATTTCCACGATGTTACATCCAATCAGGCTGCACACCAATAAGTGACAACACAAAACATGTTCTTTTCTGTGAAACTCTACTGCAGTGAACTCATCACAAAGCATTTTTTCACACAGCACACTGGGTTTGTCACATACCTGGGTTTATTTGTAAAGCAAAAATGTCGTCCCAATAAAGAGTTTTCTCCTTTCCAGTTACATTGTAACACAAGCTTTCAAAGTTCAGTTTCAATAACACACACAAGCACATTTTCTACTCTTACCAATATACCAGGGTACTACAATCTATAACAACAACACACAAATAACAATCTACAACAAAGCTAACCCCAGCACCATTGGTAACGTAACATCTATTCTCATTGGTTTCATACACTAGTCACTCCTAACATTCTCTGTGCTATATTGCCCTCTTTTCGGATTTCAAAGTATGGATGGCTTACTAATTACACTTTTCAATGAGTACTTACTAATTACACCCTATGTTTGGTATGCTAAATAATTAATTATTGGCCCTTTTATATTTTATAATTTAATATTGTTTTTCTTAAAATGAACAGTTATATTGTGTAAATTGACACTTATATCTTAATTCAGTGTTAACCCATATGTCATAACCATTACTTATTTTGTCAAATGTTTAAATCTTTAGGTTTTGAAAATTGAAGATGGAAAGATTGATGAATTAACGAAGATCCAGAGCTAAAAAAGCGGTTCAGGTGAAAAATATTAAATGAAATACTCTGTTGTCATTTTATTATATTGCATATATGGGTTTAGTTTTTTGCGGTCAGTATTCAAATGTCATCATTTGGAAATTCTTTAATTATTTGAAATCTTAAATGTAATCATTTAATCTCTTCATTCTGATAGCCTAGATTAGAAGCAGAAGATTTTTCCTAGATTATTTCATAGCCAAGATTATCAACAGAATCTTCAGTAATTCCCTACAGTATTCAATCTTCCCAAGGTCACCCCAATTCTACCAAATGTCCATAAACTCCTCACACAAGCCTTTACCCATCCTGACTCTGTTATGTTAAGGCTATTACCAATGCACTGTCCATTCATTGTATTACCCAATTTTGGTACAGGCTAATTTCTATTAGCTTCTTACCTTTTCTTTGTGCTTCTTTACGGTTTTTGTATATACATCTGTTTATAATAAGCTAATCCTTAACTGGTGGAGATGTAGTCCCTGGGAAATCAATCTCTCTCTCCTTTTTTCCGTTGAAACATCTCCGGCGCTTCCCTTCAGCTGAAACTTTAAGTTTACGAAAAACAAAAAGAAGAGTGCTGTTTTGGCGCCACGCAGATGCACAGAAAGAATTAAGAACATTGCAAAAAACACGGGGCAAAACCGAAATAGCAATCCTGCTCTAGAGAGCATCCCTGCATTACCAGACTATAACTCATACCAAACTTTTCGGCCATCTAACCTGGACCGGAACACCAAAGGCAGAGGTGTGTTCATATTCATTAAGGATATCCACACCTCCAGGCTAGTTGAGCAGCATAATGCATCTAAGGTTATCCAAGTGCAACTAACTGTGGAGAAAACTGCAATCCAAATTGCAACTTGCTACAGATCCCCCACAATGCCCCAGGATTCCCACTCCTCTTTTCTTGATATACTGGAAAATATTAGGGTTCAACCAAACACCCTAATAATGGGCAATTTCAACTACCCCACCATTAACTGGGAAAACTGCTCATGTACCAACTCCTTCATGCAATGCTTTCTGGAATTCATAAATTCCAATGCCCTTGATCAACTTATCCACACCTCCACCAGGGGCAACAATATCCTAGATCTAGTCATTACCAACATGAGTGACCGGTGTTCCACACCTGAAGTCAACTCCTCATTGGTCAGATCCGACCATAAGCTAATCACCCTAGATATCCACATCCTGCCCCCACCCACCATTAAGGAAAACATGGTAAAACATTTCTCCGAAGCCAACTTCATGCTTCTTAAGACAGAAGTGGTGAACTTCATGACACCCATGCAGATGGACAACACAGTTACAACTGCTGAATCTTACACAAATGCACTCTATAAGCACTTACATGAGGGCATGGATCATGCTATCCCAAACAGAACCAAGATTCTATCGTCCAAAAAAAGGAAGCCAATCTGGTGGTCCCCTGCCATAAACAAACTCTACAATTGAAGGAAGAAACTGTTGCAAAAGAGAGTAAAATCCCATGAGTGGAGAAGCTCCCTGGTCAGCCTCAGTAAGAAGCTGAGATCCCTTATAAGATCCTCCAAAGCTAGCTATGAAAACAAAATCGCCACTGATTCTAAAAGCAACCATAAAGCATTCTATAGCTATGTCAAGAATCTCAATGGCAACACCCAGACCTGCTTGGAGTTACAGCACAATGGCATAAAAATTACAGAACCAGCTGATATTGTCAACATCCTGGCAGATAGGTTCAGTGCTATCTTTACCCCCTCTAACCCCCTAAAGGGCCCATATCTATACAAGAAGAATGCAGAGTCCCTGTAATCATATTTATGCAGGTAAAAGTTGCACTTTCTAAAACCAAAAACACAGCATCCATGGGACTGGACGACATCCCAGGCTGTGTTTTACATGAACTTCAGAATGAACTGGCTCCCCACCTAAGCACCATGTTCAGTCATAGTCTCACATCAGGCTTTGTGCCCACTGAATGGTGCACAGCAACAGTTATCCTACTCCACAAAGGGGGAGCCACCACTGATCCTGGGAACTATCAGCCTATTAGCCTAACGAGCCTGGTCTGCAAGGCCATGGAACGTATTATCATGGAACTCATAAACAAAGACATTGGTAACCTCCAAACTCTGGACTCCACCAAGTTCGGGTTTGTGAAAGGCAGATCATGCCTTCTGAACCTGAAGAAATCCCAATCCTTCTGAGCTACATGCTCTAGGGAACTAAACCTTGTCACCACAATAAACAGGACATGCTGGAGGGATAGATTCCTGTCCCAGAGAATTCCCATACTCTGAAACAAGCTACTTATCTATGTCAAGCAAAGTTTCTCATTAGCACCCTTCAAGAAAAATCTTGATGAGTGGATGGAAAATAGGAAATACACCCCGGGGATCACTTCTGTGGCTCTGCTCTATAGGGGCACAGGAAATTAACTTTCTTGGGTGGCATAAGCCAGGGAACCTTGTTGGCTATTCTTACTTAGGCCCTTGGGCCAATAGCCTAGTACCTACCTATCATACCTTTCAAATTTACCAAATTCCACAGTATTTAACAGTTTTGAGGTCCAAATAATGGGGTGCCACGAATTCCTGAGTGACCCCTTTAGTTCCCATTTTTTTTAATTCTTTTTTTTTAGTTGTTACTGACATCATCACATGCAGGGCATGCACAATGACGTCAGTTTTGTGAGGGAGACTGAGAGCTTTTCAGAACAGGGCTTGGACTGTTCTGTTAAACTCTGCTTTTTTTACGTACATTTGTAGTCACTTTCAGTCTCGTACTACATTGATTGAATTAACATTCCTTCACAGCAGCATGTAGTAGCTGCACAGCAATAGCACATAGCGAGTAGAGCTGTTAGCTATACTTAAGTAAGTTATTAAATAATAATTAGTAAAACAAAATTTTAATAAGAAACTTCTGCCTGCATTCTGCTTGTGTTGCAACCAAGCCAAAAAGGAGCAAGTGCTGCAAGTTTAAGTTAGTTGTGCAAATGTGCAGTGCAGAGTCCAATATCCTGGGCTCCCAGACTGGACTGCCCAGAATTTGCTGCCTGCCCGCAATTCCAGGAATCCCATTGCAAACCCTAGAGACCCAGACCCAGGATTAGGAGGGACAGGAACAATACAGCAGCAGTTAGGATGAGAAAATGCATCTCCGGAGGCTCAACTTCTAGAAGATTTATCATTTTTTTTGTTGTTATGGAATTTGTTGCTGTAGCAATTGATCAGTCACAGCATGAAGTTATAGGAAAGAGTAGTGGAAGCTAGGTTAAGAAGGGACATGATGATTAGTGATCAGCAGTATGGTTTCATGCCGGGAAAGAGCACTACATATGCGATGTTTGCTCTGAGAGTGTTAATGGAGAAGTACAGAGAATGTCAGAAGGAGTTGCATTGTGTTTTTGTAGACTTGGAGAAAGCATATGACAGGGTGCCTAGAGAGGAGTTGTGGTATTGTATGAGGAAGTCAGAAGTGTTAGAGAAGTATGTAAGAGTGGTACAGGATATGCACAAGGGTAGTGTGACAGTGGTGAGGTCTGTGGTGGGAGTGACAAATGCATTTAAGGTGGAGGTGGGGTTACATCAAGGATCATCTCTGAGCCCTTTCTTATTTGCAATGGTGACAGACAGGTTGACAGATGAGATCAGACAAGAGTCCCCATGGACTATGATGTTTGCAGATGACATTATGATCAGTAGTGAGAGTAGGGAACAGGTGGAGGAGACCCTGGAGAGATGGAGATATGCTCTAGAGAGAAGAGGAATGAAGGTCAGCAGGACTAAGACAGAATATATGTGTGTGAATGAGAGGGAGGATAGAGGAATGGTGAGGATGCAAGGAGTAGAGGTGGCACAGGTGGGTGAGTTTAAATACTTGGGGTCAGTAGTTCAGAGTAGCAGTGAGTGTGGAAGAGAGGTGAAGAAGAGAGTACAGGCAGGATGGAGTGGATGGAGAAGAGTGTCAGGAGTGATTTGTGACAGATGAGTACCTGTAAGAGTGAAAGGGAAGATCTACAAGAGGGTAGTGAAACCAGCAATGTTATATGGGTTGGAGACAGTGGCATTGACAAAAAGGCAGGAGTGTGAGCTGGATGTGGCAGAGTTAAAAATGTTAAGATTTGCACTGGGTGTGACGAGGTTAGACAGGATTAGGAATAAGTATATTAGAGGGTCAGCCCAGGTTGGAAGGTTTGGAGACAAAGCCAGAGAGGCAAGATTACGTTGGCTTGGACATGTGCTGAGGAGGGATGCTGAGTATATTGGGAAAAAGATGCTAAGGATAAAGCTACCAGGTAACAGGAAAAGAGGAAGGCCTAAGATAAGGTTTATGGATGTGGTAAGAGAGGACATGCAGGTGGTTGGTGTGACAGAGCAGGATGCAGAGGACAGGAAGAAATGGAAACAGGTGATCCTCTGTGGCATCCCCTAATGGGAACAGCTGAAAGAAGATGATGAGGAGTTTTGCCATGCAAGTTTAGTTTGAAATAAGCTGCTGATGCAAAATCTATTGTTCTCTTAAGTTAAGTGAATCAAAGCAATATTTTAGGAGTCCCTGATTCTGGACCTCTCTCCCACCATTATTTTTAGCTTTGTCCATAATTCTCGAACAAAGACAACAAGAACTAATTACTGCACAAACTAAGATCTCATGGGAAACATGCTGCTTTCAGTTTCTTGGCAGAGGTTTGCTTTAATGGTCATTAGTTATAACAAGTCCTGCATAAAGTAGATTAATTTCTGAATGTAAGGTTTCCTACTGATTTACCAATCACTGTTACACAGTCAAAAGCTATTTAACCTTAGCTGGTTCATTATGTCCAGAGCTGTCAATAAATTTGCTGGTTCAGCTGTAGCTAAATCTGACCTCCTCCCTCCTTTCCTGTTAAGACCACTTGTGCAGAGAGTAATATTAAGGCTATCCAAATACTCATGTAGAAAGTGCTGCTGATGCCATGCCACAAAGCATCTATTACTTACTAAAGGTTTTTAATCACAGCAAAATGTACTTTTATTATCATCTTAGAGTGGGCAAACTGTACATTAAACCCTGACTGGTGAACAAATTATCTCCGGCAAGGTGTTAGTGTACAGGAAGGGCCCACTAAGAAATGAGTCTATCATTTCATAGGTTCATAGGTTGAGTACTAGGCTAATGGCCCTAGAGCCAACACAAGCCTAGCCCAAGAATATTCCCAGTTGTCCTGTTGCCGGACGTTAGTTTCCTGTGCCTCTATTGAGCAAGGCTGTTGAAGTGATCCCCGGGGTGAATTTCCTGTTACCCATCCACTCAAGATTTTTCTTGAAGAGGGCTAGTGAAGTGTTCTGCTTGACACAAATGGGGAGTCTATTCCAGAGTATAGGAAGTGTCTGGGTTACGAATATGTCCCTCCAGCAGGTTCTTTTTATTGTGGTTATGAGGTTGAGGTCTTTGAAGAGTGTGGTGCAGAAGGACTGAGACTTTTTCAGATGAAGCATGTCTAGCAACACTGGGTCAGACATGGCTTTGTATGCCAACCAGATATTGCCTCTAAGTAGGCGATATGAGACAGACTAAAGCTGGAGTTTTTTTTAGTCTGTCTGTATAGGGCTTGAGTTTAAGTCCTAGGATCTTCTTTGTGAGGAAGTTTTGTGGCCTCTGCAGTTTTTGTAGGTGTCTAGTCAGGTACATGCCAAATGGGGCATTGTACTCAGTAATGGGTCTAATGAGGGATGAGTAGAGAGGGATTATGACTTCTTTCTTCCTGGATGAGAAACCTTTTGTAATGAGGTGTGCTACAATAGAAGGACTTTCTAACTACAGTGGCAACATGGTTGTTGAAGGAGAGGTTGCTATCTACCTGTGTTCCTAGATCTCTTATCACACTTTGGGAGTTGAGTGGGCTACTGTAGATCCCCTACCATGCCCCAGGTCTCTCACTCCATGTTCCTAAGCACCCTGGAAAATATTAAGGTCCAACCCAACACCCTCATACTGGGCAACATCAACTACCCCTCCATTAACAGGGTAAACTACTCATGTACCAAAGCACTTGCCCAACGTTTCCTGGACTTCATTAATTCCAATGCCCTGGATCAGCACATTCTTACCCCCAACAGATGTAGCAACATCCTTGACCTGGTTATTAATAACA
This sequence comes from Protopterus annectens, assembly GCF_019279795.1. NCBI lineage: Eukaryota > Metazoa > Chordata > Ceratodontiformes > Protopteridae > Protopterus > Protopterus annectens. The sequence goes on from NC_056732.1 coordinate 1,851,699,952, forward strand.
TGCTGAAATAATCAAAGTGTAACTCAATAACTAAAGAAAATATTGTTTAAGCATGTAGTTTTTCTTGAGAAGTGATTCATCCCGGTGCCTGGGCACATTGTAAATGTGAATTATAAATTATGAAGTAGAAGAGTATTATAAACAAATTCTGTGATGTATGAAGTGTTAAATATTAACATTATCACTGTTATAGAAATGATTATAGGAAGTATTAGTAGAAAATGACAGTGTATACAAATATACAATTTACCATATACATTTTGAAATACACTTGTAATATTTAGTTGTACTGCAAGGTGATTTTCAAAGTATATTGTGTCATTGTATTAGAAGTAATACATATTATTTTATTGTGAAAACAATTTATTTTAATCATTTATTAATTCTACGCTATGAATTAAAGCTACGTTGATGCCTTTAAGAAACTAGCATGAAATGGCGCCAAATTATGTTTAAATACTGTGTAATGTACTAGTTAATTGATTCCGATGAAGTCCACGCTATGTAGATGAAAGCGCTTGATCCGTTTTTGTATGTTATGTTTTTATTAAAGAAATCTTTTGGAAGTTGCCTGTCGTGCGGTGCTGATTGCTACAGCATAATTTGAACAAGGAAGGACGTATTATTGCTGCCTGTGACTGGTGACTCTTGTAACTTTTTTTTTTTTTTTTAATAACATGGGTAACCATTGTGCTACCCCATTAGTCAACTCCTCACTGGTGAGATCTGACCACAAATTAATCACCATGGAAATCTACATCCCATCCACACCCCCTGCAAAGGTAACCACAGTGAAAAACTTCTCCAAAGCCAACTTTGGGCTTCTAAAAACAGTGGTGGCTAACTTCACGACACCTATGCAAATGGAGAATAGGTGCATGACTGCTGTATTATACATCAATGCACTGTACGAACAAGTGCACAAATGCATGGAACTGGCCATACTCAACAGAACCTAGATGCTCTCCTGCAAAAAAAGGAAGCCAATCTGGTGGCCCCCCCCGCCATAAACAAACTCTGTAACAGAAGAAAGAAACTGTTGCAAAAAAAGGTGAAGTCCCACGACTGGAAAAACTCCCTTGTTAGCCTCAAGAAAAAGTTGAGATCCCTTTTCAAATATTCTAAAGCTAGCTATGAAAATAGAATTGCAGCAGACACTAAAGACAACTAAAAGGCCTTCTATAGTTATGTCAAGAATCTGCATGGTGATACCCAGATCTGCTTTGAGCTACTGCACAATGGTACCTCCTATACTGAGCCAACTGATATTGCCGACAGGTTCAGTGCCAACTTTACCCCTCCTCCCCAAAGGACCAACTACAATACCAAAGGAATATCAGGTACCCAATATCACTGCTGCACAGGTTAAAACTGCACTGTCCAAGACCAAGAATACAGCTTCCATGGGACCTGACATACCGCTGGCTGTGTTTAATTACAATGTGAACTGGCACCTCACCTGGGTGCCCTTTTCAATCACAGCTTCACTTCAGGCTTTGTCCTTGCTGAATGGTGCACTGCTACAGTCGTCCCACTCCATAAAGGGGGAGTGACTACAGACCCTGTTAACTACCCCCCCCAGCTTTAATGAGATAATCCAGCTGGTACCTTTGTCATATTTGTTATATCTGGCAATATCTGGTTTTGTTTCTATCCCTTGCCTTTGCTTCTGGGCTGATAATTTGTAATATGTGGTAATATCTGGAATTGTTTCTGTCCCTTGTCCTTGCTTCTCAGCTAAGAACTTGCGTCATTTCTGCGATATCTTTTTGATCCTGATTTACACTTCCTGCTAACTGTGGACTTTTCCAACATCTATTTTGTACTGTATTGAATTACCAGCTCCAACTGATAGTACTATTATTTAAATGTATTGAATGTACTGAATTCCCAGCTCCGACTGATAGTACTATTATTTAAATGTATTGAATTACCAGCTCCAACTGATAGTACTATTATTTAAATGTATTGAATTACCAGCTCCAACTGATAGTGCTATTATTTAAATGTATTGAATTACCAGCTCCGACTGATAGTACTATTATTTAAATGTATTGAATGTACTGAATTCCCAGCTCCGACTGAAAGCACCATTATTTAAATGTGTGGCAATACGCTTTTGCTACTGAATTGCTTTACCTGCTCATACTTGTTTTTTAAGACAGCTCACTTTTCCTACTGAAATGATTTGCCTGTTAAAAAGTGTTTTTTTAAGACATAGCCTTCTAAATTCTTAATTTAGATGTAGGAAAGACTTTAGATACAGGAAAGGCTCCTATAGCCTATTTGACTGTTATAACATAAATTGCTCCATTTACTTGTTGCATATACGTGACACTGAATTGTTGTGGCTTTTTAAATATTTGATTGTATTTATCTCCTTTACTGTTGCTGCTGTTGAACTCTTCCTGTACTTCACGTGCTACTCCACTGTCCAAGCTGATAACTAACTATATCAACTTTTGCATGTGTGCCACAGTAGCATGGGGCTTTTCTCCCAGTGCTTTTGCTCTGCCCTATCTCTCAACTGGGTGTACTTCTCCACGTTCTTAAGGGGTAATGGGCCTTGGCTTTTTGCTTTTCTGGTCCCTCCACCTCTATGTGTATCTGTTCTACTCTCCTTAAGCTTCCTTCCTGACTAGCCTTACTCGTTTTACTCTTACCTTATCTTCTCCGTCTGTACCCCCCATGTCTGTCTGACTTGTCTGTGATCTTGTTCTTTTTCTTTTTTTACAGCCTACTACCCAGGTACTCCCTCTCTTTCGTGCACAAGAAAGAAATTAAAAAACACAGCAACTAACATGAAAGGAACACCATCTCCTGGTATCCCGTGAAGATGCCTTACCCTCAATGTGCCTATAAGAACGGCTATCCCCTTAATACAAGAAGGCTCAGTGTATGTAGTCTAACACTGTAATATATGTAAATCTTCACTTTTTGCTTGTTAACTAGTGAGCGCTACATTGTACCTCCTGCGTGATAGCAGCTGACCTCAGCTCGCTTTCACCCCTTGCCCCTTCCCTGATTTCTAACTTTTCTCTCCTAATGCCCTACTAAATTTCCTACCAGGAAGCATTCTTCACTGTTGCCATTTCTCCTGTGGCCACTAGGTGGCACTATACACCTAAAATAGACTTGTACTCAGATATTTTCATCTACTGGTTACTAGCATAGTTTCACCCTTTCCTTCAGGCCCCCTACCCTGTTTTTCTTATCCCTTTCTGGCTTACCTCACATTTTGTCTCCTGTCCATTATACTTTTCTTCTGTTTTTATATGGCAAACTCTCTATAACAACACTTCCTCTCAGCTGTAGTCTTTTTACAGCTACAGATTGTTTTTGGCTCATCCTCACTTTGGCTCTACCGCCTCCATTCACCCTGCGGGCTCACTCCGCTTCTCTACCCTACCCCAATTCTCACCCACCCCCACATCATCTACATTTATACATATCTAGTCACTCCCCCTAATCATCCAACATCCAATCCACATCCCTTCCACCCCCTTACAGATCCAACAACCAATCCTTATCCTTCCCAATCTCTCACAAATTTGTTCAAATCACTCCTACAAAATCCAAACAATTAACAATCCTCTTTAACCATGAAGACTTTCTTCCTGCAATTGACCCTACTACTCTTCTTAGTATGTACCTACCACATCATTTCATACAACTACCCTGGACTAGGCAACTTCCCCCTTACCCATAAATCCACTGCCAGTATCTCTCCCATCTTATCCACTTACTCCCTAACAATAAACCCCACCTTATTCAACACTACTGCCATAAGCTATAGCCATCTTAAAACCACCACCTCCTACCCAAAATCAACGACAGCCCAAAAATGCCTAACCATTCTACTAAAACTAGTTAAATTATTGCAAAAAAAACCCCCCAAAACAACTCCTAAATGCTGGAGATATCCACCCAAATGCAGGACCTTATGATACAAATCCTCTGACTAATGCACAACAGCTTCCCAATCTAACCCGAATTAATATCAGGCCATTAAATAGTCTACTCCTCCTAAATCTAAATATCAGGAGTATAAGCAATAAAATACATGCACTACATACTCTTATCTCACAATATTGCCCAGATATAGCCAGTTTAACAGAAACATGGCTAAAACCATCTACCAAAGATACTGAGATCCTTTCACCAGGATACAGTATCCTTAGGCAAGATAAACTAAAGAAAAAGGGTGATGGCATTGCCCTGCTTTACAAAAATACTTTAACCATAACTAAAACTGAGATACCCATACCCCCTTTGGATAAGGCAGAAATCCTCTTAACTAGGCTCAAAATATGTAACAGAAAAAACATAAACCGAGTAACAGGTTATATCCCACCAGGCAATAATATCCCTACCATGGAGACATTACTTCAGTGGCTATCACAATCCATGCTTCAAGAGACCATTGTATTAGGAGACTTTAATATAGACTGGCTCACATGCTCCTCCCAAACATCCACTAATCATATCAACCTGCTTACCTTCTCTCAAGTAATCAAACAGCCCCACTAGAATAGTCAAAAATAGTAAAAAAGAAAGCCTATTAGACTGGATCTTATTAAATAAAATACCTTGTTCCTACTTAGCAGGCACCCTTCCTGACTCATTAAGTGACCATCAAACTACCTTCTTACTTAAATATAATTCCCACCACCCCCAAACCCCAATACTTTAAACAATCAGAAACAAAAAACACTTTAACCCAACTAACTTCATACAAGAGCTAAAGCAATACAACTGGTCTGAATTGTATTACCTACCCGTAAATGAAGCCACCGAAAACTTCAACTCCACCTTCTTAGAAATACTGAATAGGCATGTCCCCGTAAGAGCTACCAGAGTTAAAGCTAACACAGTTCCATGGTTAACTAGGGACACTAGGCAAGAAATAGCAGAAAGGAACAGAGCCTGGATGGCCTGAAGGTCCAACAAAAATCCTAGTGTACAGCAAGCCTAGCAACAGATTAGAAATCTAACCAAGAAACTAGTTATGCAAGGTAAAAGAAATTACTTTATTACTCATCAAAAACAACACATGAATAATCCTAAGAAATTCTGGACAGGTTTAAACAGGTTGCTACATCCTGGTAAAACCATTACCCCACCCCCAACATCGGGTTTAACAAAAGAAAGCATAGCTGAATCATTCAATATATTCTTTACTGAAACCGTACTTGCCCTAGCACAAAAGCATCTCACTACCAATACAAGTGACCACCCTACATCTAACAACAGTCCCACTTTTAAGCTACAACCCACCCCAACCTCCTACATAAGAAAACTACTTTCCCAATTCAAACCTACAACACTAGGAGCAGATTCTCTCTCCAATGAATTCTTAAACCTGGCAGCAGCTGAAATAGCTATACCAGTCTCTATGCTAATAAACAGATCTATCTCTGAAGCCACAGTACCCCTGATTTGGAAAACTGCCTACATTATACCTCTTCACAAAGGGGGCAGTTCCTATGACATATCTAGCTACAGACCAATCACAATCCTATCCCCACTGGCTAAAATATTAGAAAAATGTATTCACCATCAGTTAATGTCCCACTTGAGAACTCATATCTCAAACACAACACGGTTTTCGTCCAGGTCATAGCACAACTACAGCTCTCTTAGCATTCACAGATACCATAAACCACAACAGGAACAATGGTAAACTTTCCTCAGCCCTTTTCTTAGACCTATCAAAAGCATTTGATATGGTTAACCATGACAAACTTATCTCCCACCTTGTAAATCTAGGCTTAGACAACCAGTCAGTCTCCTGGTTCAAAAACTACCTCAGCAGTAGGCAACAAGCAGTACAATGGCACAATAACCTGTATCCACTCTTACCTGTCACACTCGGGGTACCTCAGGGATCTATACTGGGCCCCGTCTCCACTCTGACCTGTCACACTTGGGGTACCACAGGGATCTATACTGGGCCCCTTGCTGTTCTCAGTTTTCACAAATAATCTCCACTCAGCTGCAAATAGTTCTAGTCTTATCCAGTACGCAAATGATTCGACTATTATATGCACTGCCCCTACCCTGGCAGAACTACACAATAAAACCCAGGATAATTTCCACTCAGTCGAAAACTGGCTTACTCAGAATGGCCTCATTTTTAACCCCCCAAGAAAAACAAGCTCCTGCTATTTCATCCCTCACAAACTATCACTCCTACCTCCACCTTCAGTATCTTCTCTAAAAATGGTACCCTTATTTCACCTGAATCCCACACCAAACTACTAGGCGTTACCATTGATAACAAGTTAAAATTTGATATACACATTAATCTGGCTATTAAAAATACACATAAAAAAGCTAGGTAGTCTCTACAAACACAAATCCTACCTGACCCATAACACTAGATCCACAATTGCATGCACCCACCTTTTCTCATCATTACTGTATGCATCACCAATCTTGACCAATCTATCCAAAACAGAAACCAGCAAAATGACCACCTGCTACAATCAGATAGCCAAATTTGCTAACAACAGCTCCTTCAGAACCCATCACTGTCATAACCTAAAACAATTGGGCTGGCTTGAATTGCCAAATTTACTAATCTATACACAACTGATCATCACTCACAAGCTGCTCACCCAACCGTATATAACACCTTCATTAAGTAACATAATCGAGCAGTACTCCTGTCCTAGGCAATTCCGCTCCACAGACAAGTTACAGTTAACAGTTACTAGAACCCACAACCATGCTGGTGACTCCCTCTACTCTTCTTATATGTCCAAAATCTGGAACTCCCTACCTGCATCTATAACCCTGGAATCTTCCCTACCGAAATTTAAAAAGTATATCAAAAGTCATCTAAACAACAAATTGCTATGTCCCTGCTCCACACCAGACTAACTCCAGTCTCACTCCTATACTAATGCAACTCTTGACTTAATATATAGCCTCTTGATTCACCTGCATAAGCTTAGTATACCACAACAAATGTATGAGGTTATTTTTTGGGATATTTTGCATAATTTATTGTTGTTCATAAATCTATTGATTATTGTATCTGTCTATGGCATAACACTTAATATGTGTTCTTAACTAGATACTCTTATTGTACCTAGTTGAAGTATGGATTGGATTGAATCATTGTCTGTATGTCTTGTACCTTGTCTCTTTGGTGCTTTTCTCCCCTGGCCTCCACTAAAAATGGACATGTATCCAGTTGGACTATCCCGGTTAACAAATGTAAACTAAACTAAAATAAATAAATAAATAAGCCTGATGAGTCTGATATGTAAGGGTAGGGAGTGCATCATGAACCTTATGAATAAGGATATAGGGAATCTCCAAACTCTGGACCCCATGTAGTTTGGCTTTGTGAAGGGTAGATCATGCCTGCTCAACCTAGTTGACTTCTTTGAGTCAGTCACCAGAGCTCTGGATGAAGGCAAGGTAGTTCATACAACCTACCTCAATCCTGCCAAGGCCTTTGATACCATTCCCCACTCAGGAATTATCGAGAGACTCACTAAGCTAGGCATTAACCCTTATATCATGAGGTGGGTTGCAAACTGGCTCACTGATAGAACTCACACTGTGAAAGTAGCTGACTCCAAGTCAGACTGCTGACAAGTCATGAGTGGAGTCCCACAGGGTTTGGTCCTGGGTCCTCTCCTGTTTGGTATTTACTTCTCTGAAGTTCAAACTCTAGCTGACAAAGTTTGCAGACAATTGCAAACTGGGACCCATAATTAACTTCCCATGTGATGTTGACATCCTACAGAAAGGCCTCACTGAGACCAATGACTGATGTCAGAACCATGGTCTTAAGCTCAATGCCAAAAAATGTGTCATCATCCCCTTTGGGAAAAACCCAATTCCCATGAATTATCACATTGATGGTAGTCCACTGAACACAGAAGGTGTCATAAGAGATATGGGAACACAGGTTGACAGCAACCTCTCTTTTGACCACCACATTGCCACTGTGGTCAGAAAGTCCTTCTATGTAACCATTTTTGAGAAACCTGAACAACTTAGAGAATGATTTTCTAGTGATAGGCTATGAAAGTCAGATGTTAAAAAAAATCCTGGAACCCATTATAGAACTGAAAAGGACTGAAGCACCTTCACTCAACCTCCCCAGTAGAAAAATGTTAAGTAATCCCACAGAGAATAACATGCAAAAAATAGCTGCATCCTGACATACACTTTGGATTATCACAGTATCAAAAATATTTTTGAAGAAAACTGGGACATTGTCACAGGAAACCCTTTTATGATTAACATCTTAGGTGAAGCCTCATCATTTGTTTATAGGAAGGCCAGGAATATTAGAAGTTTTGTTGAATTTAAACCTAGACCATGTGAGAAAAGCACTAAAAGATATGAAACTAATTGTACATTTTGTATATTTATACAGCAAGGTGATAGTTTTTATTGCCCTTATTTAAAGAAGATCATTAAAACCAGTGCAGGGGGTGACTGTAACACTAAAAAAGTAATTTACAGGGCACAGTGTAATGAATGTGATGCATTCTATGTGGGCAAGACTGTAAATAAACTCAAGAGAAGGATTTCATGTCGTCTGTCAGAAATCCGCTCTGGGTGTAAAAATAATGCACTAGCCAAACACCTTTCTCTTCATAAAAGACACACAGGTTTTAAGTTCCAGATCATGGATTGCATAGACATGGATGATCTTGAAGGAGACATCCCGAATACTCTGGAGAAACATGAAATCATGTGGCAATTAAAGCTGAACTCTTTTAGAAAGCCTGGACTAAACTACTACTGTTCAATTAAAAGTGCACTGTAACTTAGAAAATTGCCACATTGTTTACATGACTGATTGTATTTTATTTTATTTTTTTCTACAATTTGGTTTTAAATACCATTTTAAATCATTTGAAATTTGTGTATATTTTGTTTCCATCATCATACATATAATATTTTTTTTTTTTTAATTTATTATTTATTTTTTTCTGGTTCTTTTTTCCACTTTATTCAAAATGATGGTAATAACAATACTAACTAATTATACAATTATATAGGTTTTTAGGGTTCTTGTACACAGACCTGAAGAAGTCTAGAAGGACAAAAGTGATCTTTGTTAACAATAGGTTATGAAAATAGAAACTGATTTTTATATGCAAAATGTATATGTATATATTTATATGTAATTTTTGATCGCAAAATAAACTAAGGTTGATATATTTCCAGCCATGTAGTATATTGCCTTGTATAAAATCACAGACTTAATAATCTACTTAATAATTTGGTTAAATAAGATGTACCATTAAAGTACATTAGGGCTATATATTATTATGACAGCTACTAGGTAGGGCAGGACCAGCTCGAATAGGTTCATAGGTTCATAGGTTCATAGGTTCATACTAGGCTATCTGCCCAAGGGCATTTATAAGCCTAGCCCATAGTTATGTGGCTTTCGCCACCCCTTTAGTTTGAATAAAAACTATGCCTATCATTTTTCTATGCCTCTGTCAAGCAGTGACACTGAAGTAATCCCTGGGGTATATCTGCGATCTCCCATCCATTGGTCAAGATTCCTCTTGAACAAGGCCAGCGAGGTGCTCTGCCTCACATGTACCGGGATTTTGTTCCACAGCATAGGGAGTCTCTGGGTGATGAATCTGTCCCTCCAGCACGTTCTATTTATAACCGTGTCAAGGTTTAAGTCTCCGCCCTTGTGGTTCTGAGGGATCTAGATTTTTGAGGTGAAGCATATTCATCAAATCTGGGTTTGACATGGCCTTATATGTCAGGCACAGGTCACCTCTGAGCAAGCGGTATGAGACTGAATAAAGCTGGAGTTCTTTCAGTTGGGCAGCATAAGACATATTTTTGAGACCCTTTATCCTTTTGGTGAGGAACTTTTGGGGCCTTTCAAGCTGCATCAGGTGTCTGGTCAGATACATTCGAACGGGCATTGTACTCAATCATAGGTCTAATGAGTGATGAGTACAGGGGACGATGACCTCCCTTGATCTAGATGTGAATCCCTTCATGATCAGGTGGGCGATATAGAAGGTTTTCCTAACTACTTTAGCAACATGAGTGTCAAGCGAAGACTACTGTCAACTTGGGTCCCCAGATCCCTGATGACTTTTTCTGTGCTCAGTGGATTGTCACCTATATGGTAGCTAGGGTAACCTTGTTTTTCCCGAAGGGTATGACTATGCATTTTTGGCGTTTAACTTCAGGCCATGGCTCTGGCACCAGTTATCCGTTTCTGTGAGGCCCTTCTGGAGGATATCTGTGTCAGATGTGTTTTCGACTATGGCCCAGTTTGCAGTCATCTGCAAACTTTGTCAGCCATAACCCTCCTGTGTTTGCTTGTACTTCAGAAAAGTAGATGCTGAACAAGAGTGGACCCAGGACTGAGCCCTGTGGGACACCACTTGTGACAGGCTTTGAGTCTGACATGGCTCCAGCAACTCTGACCCTGTGGGTTCTGTCGCTTAGCCAGTTTGCAACCCATCTTGTGATGTATGGGTTTACATTCAAGCTAATGAGTTTTTCGATGATACCTGAGTGGGGTATTGTGTCAAAGGCCTTTGCCAGGTCGAGGTAGGCTGTATGGACTGCCTTTCCCTCATCAATGGCCTTGGTGACTGTCTCGAAAAAGTCAACCAAGTTTAAGAGGCAGGATCTGCCTTTGACAAAGCCAAACTGGGTTGGATCCAAAGTCTGCAAGTTCCCTATGTCTTTATTTATGAGTTCCATTATGATCCTCTCCATGGCTTTGCAGATAAGGCTTGTCAAGCTAATGGGGCGGTAATTTCCAGGGTCTGTGGAGGCACCGCCCTTATGAAGTGGGACCACAGTCGCCGTCGCCACTCCTTGGTGCGTATCCTGAGGTGAGGCTAAGATTAAACAGCTGTCCTAACTGTGGGTTTAATTCCTCGTTGAGTTCATGAAGCACACAGCCGGGGACACCATCCGGTCCCATGGATGCTGTGTTTTTGCCTTAGTGAGGGCAGTTCTCACCTGGGCGTTGGAGATGTTTGGGGCTACAATCCTCTGGAATAGATATCTCTCCTTTTGGGGGGGGAGAAGTTTGCACTGAACCTGTCAGCCAGTATGTTAGCAATGTGTGTAGGTTCAGTAATTTTCACATCATTTTGAACTAATTCTGAGCATATCTGGGAGTTTCCTCCTAGGTTTCTAACATAGCTAAAGAAGGCCTTATGATTGTCTTTAGAGTCCTTGGCGATTTTTCTCTCAAAATTTGCCTTGGATGATTTTATGAGAGCTCTTAGTTTTTACTTATAATGATCAAAGGTGTCTTACCTTTCAAGGATTTTGCTCTATCTTGTAGTAGCTTCCTCCTTTTGTTGTAGAGCTTGTTTATGGCTGGGGTCCACCAGACTGGACGCTTGCCTTTGGTACAGAGAGTCTTAGTTTTGTTTGGGATTGCCTGATCCATGCAGTCCTGTAGGTGCTGGTAGAAGGCATTTGTAAGTGATTCAGCGGTTTGAGTAATGTTTACCACTGGCTCAGGGGCCTTAAAGGAGACCACACTAGTTTTAGAAGTGTGAAATCGGCTTTTGAGAAGTTTTTCACTGTGGTCTTTTTTTGTTTCAGGTGGGGGCGGGATGAGGACCTCCAGCGAGATTAGTTTATGATCTGATCTCACCAGTGAGGAGTATACTTCCGGTGTTGAACATTTTGATCCCATGTTCGTGATGATGAGATCAAGTATGTTTTCACCTCTTGTAGGGATGGTGACTAGTTGTTCCATGGCATTTGAGTTTATGAACTCCAGGAATCTTTGGGTTAGAGTGTTCGGGCTTGAGTAGTGTTCCCAGTCTATATTAGGGTAGTTGAAGTCACCTAGTATGATGGTGTTTGGAGATACATTTATCCCCTCCAATGTTTTCAGGAAGGCCATGTGAGGTTCCTGAGTTTGAGAGGGTGGCCTGTAACATGCTACAAATTGCAGAGCAGTCTTGCCTATGGTTAATTGCACCTGGATGGTCTCCGATGCATCGTGCGTTGCCACCAACCTTGAGGTGTGGGTGTCCTTTATGAATATGGACACCCCCCCTCCTTTCTTGGTGTTGTCCGGATTTTGGGGCGGGAACGTATGATATGAGGTGAAACCTGTTAGTGCTGGGGTGCTCTCAGGAGCCTTGAACCAGGTTTCTGTCACAGCACAGACATCGATGTTCTCCATATTGAGAAGGGCCTCGAGTGTGTGCATCTTGAGATTGAGACTTCTGGCATTGAGCAGCATTACCCTTAGTTTTTTCCTTTTGGTGTTCTAGGGTGGTAGGTTTAGAATTTGAGCCTTGCCAAAAAAAGGCACTATGGACGTGGCAAGAGCCTTTGGCAATATCAGCAAGCCCAGGGTGACAGGTGCAAGCCGTCCCTTGCGAAGCAGCGTGGCTTGTCCAGCATGTCATCCCAGGCAGACAGACATTGGATCCCCTTTGAATGACACCAGAATTTAAGCCAATTATTAAAGCTGATCATCTTATCACTGTATTGTGGCATCATTCTAGGTGAAGGTAGGATACTGCTCAAGGTCAGGGTCATACCTGCCTGGGCTACATAATCAGAGAGCTCCTCGACGTCCCTTTTCATGTAGTCCAAGGAGGTACATCTCAGGTCGTTGACACCAGCGTGGACAATGACTGAGTCGTACTTGTACCTGCTGTTGAGAGACCTGAGTGCTTGCGTTATGTGGCGGATTCTAGCGCCCGACAGGCAGCTTACTGTGACCTTCTCCTTACTCATTACTGGATGAATGTCACACTGATGGGGGAAGGGATGTGAATTTAACATGTGTACCAATAACACTTTGTTTTACAGCACAATAAACCACTCCCATGCCTGATAAAAAGTATATATATATATATATATATATATATATATATATATATATATTTAGAAAGCTTGTGAGGAAATTATTACTCTATTTTTGTTTTACTTGAATCGCTTGTCTGTGTATTTAATAAAGGATTTTCGACTGGAAACAGCCTGCCTGCCTTGCTTGGATGACTTTCAAATACTTAGTAATGCTGTAGAATTATATATTTTCTATTATTACTTTTTGACTTGACGGGTTTACGTTCGCTACTTCTACTACCATTGTCTGATCTGATTAATATACAGTGATTAACTAGAAATATATGAAATGAAATTCTTCCACACAGAGAAGTTTCTTACACTGTAAAGTCCTTCTATGTGGCACATCTGATTACTAAGAGTTTTGTATCTAGGAAGAAAGAGGTCATTGTCTCCCTCTACTCTTCCCTCATTAGGCCAATCATTGAGTACAATACCCCATTTGGCATGTACCTCAATAGACACCTACAGCAACTGGAGAGGCTGCAAAAATACCACACAAAGAGGATCTTAGGCCTTCCTTCATTAGGCCAGTCATTGAGTACAATACCCCATTTGGCATGTACCTCAATAGACACCTACAGCAACTGGAGAGGCTGCAAAAATACCTCACAAAGAGGATCTTAGGCCTTAAACACTTGCCTTATATCAACAGACTCAAAAAACTCCAACTATTCTCTGTCTCATATCGCCTACTTAGAGGCAATCTCTGCTTGACTTACAAAGCCACGTCTGACCTAGCTCTGTTACAAATGCTACATCTAAAGAAATCCCAATCCCTCCGCACCACATTCTCCAGAGACCTCAACCTCATTTCCACAATCAACAGAACATGCTGGAGGGACAGATTCATAACCCAGAGACTGCCCATGCTATGGAATAGACTTCCCATACATGTCAAGCAGAGCGACTCACTGGCGCTCTTCAAGAGAAATCTTGATGAGTGGATGGGAAATAGAAAATTCACCCCAGGGATCACTCCAGTGGCTCTACTTGACAGAGACACTGGGAACTAAGGTCAGGTGCCACAATACCAGGGTAATCCTATGGGCTTGGCTTGTAAAGGCTCCAGGGCCATTAGCCTAGTACACACCTATGAACATATGAAATATTTGTACAGCTGTAACAAGTTAAAAAAAAACATTATCAATAGATAAAGTATTCTCAAGTTGCAGTTCGCAAAGATGCCACTAAACACACCTAAGTACATTCTACAGAACAGAGAAGACTAAATAATATACCCTAAGAAAAATATATTTGATCTTTGTCTAACAAATAGATTTCATAAATTTCTTCTCTCTAAACATAGTCAAAGTGTGTTGGTTGTGGAAAGAGGGGGGACTAGTTCAGCCTGGAATTATGGAATTGAGTGTAGCAATGATTATTTCATAATTTTATGGCACAGATTACTATCTGCATGTGTGCCATGATATTTTTTTTGTTTTGTAAAATACTTTATAGCTTAACTGTAGCTTGGCAGCTTGCATTTAAAGTAAATTTATGTTCAAATCTGGCATACAGTCTAGTGTATCTGGAACATAGTAAAGAGAGTCCAACCATATAAAAGAATGATTGTTAGTGTTATATCAGAAAGATCAGTAGTGGGCTGGATTCTTTCCAACACCTGTACAAGTAACAAAAGTAACACAACAGAAGGCCTAAAAGGAAAATAATGCATCTTTGTGGATGACACAAAATATGCAAATGTATTTATAAACAATTAAGGAAAAAATATGAGAACATAATGGAAAGGCTAGAGGAATGTTCTAAAACTTACTACAAGAATGAAAAACAGTAATCCTGCAAAACAACTTGGCAAATGAAGGGAAAACAGTAGTAATAATAGTAAAAGAGACTTAGGGTTCATAGGTTCATAGGTAGGTACTAGGCCTTTGGCCCTGGGGCCTATATAAGCCCAGCCAAAAAGGTACCCTGGCTTTTGCCACCCAAGAAAATTATTTCCTGTGCCACTGTCGAGCAGAGCCACAGAGGTGATCCCCGGGGTGAATTTCCTATTTCCCATCCAGTCATCAAGATTTTTCTTGAAGAGTGCTAATGAGGAGCTTTGTTTGATATAGATAGGTAGTTTATTCCAGAGTATGGGAAGTCTCTGGGACAGGAATCTATCCCTCCAGCATGTTCTGTTTATTGTGGTGAGAAGGTTTAGGTCCCTAGAGTGTGTAGCTCGGAGGGATTGGGATTTCTTTAAGTGGAGCATGTCCAACAGCTCTGGGTTTGACATAGCTTTGTATGTTAGGCAGAGATCACCTCTGAGTAGGTGATATGCGACGGAGTAAAGCTGGAGTTTTTTGAGACGGTCTGCGTAGGGCATCTGTTTGAGGCTGGTAATCTTCTTTGTGAGGTATTTCTGCGGCCTTTTCAGTTGTTGTAGATGTCTTGTGAGGTACATACCAAAAGGGGCATTGTACTCTATAATGGGTCTAATGAGTGATGAGTAGAGGGGAACAATGTCCTCCTTTTTCCTGGATGAGAAACCTTTTGTGATGAGGTGTGCCACATAGAAGGATTTCCTGACTACTGTGGCAATGTGATTATCAAAGGAGAGACTACTGTCCACCTGTGTCCCAAGGTCTCTTATCACACTTTCAGTGTTAAGTATACTACCGCCTATGTGTTCATGGGTACAGAGTTTTTACCAAAGGGGATGACAATGCACTTTTTGGCATTGAGCTTGAGGCCATGGCTTTGACACCAGGCATCTGTCTCAGTGAGGCCCTTTTGTAGGATGTCCACATCATTAGGAGTTTCGATTATGGCTCCTAGTTTGCAGTCATCTGCGAACTTCATTAGCCAAAGACCTTCTGCGTTAGCCTGTACTTCAGAGAAGTAGATACCAAACAGGGGAGTACCCAGGACTGAACCCTGTGGTACTCCACTTTTCACTGGTCTGAAGTCGGATTTGGAGCCTGCTACTTTCACAGTGTGGGTTCTGTCAGTGAGCCAGTTGGCAACCCATCTTGTGACATAGGGATTTATATCTAGTTTAGTGAGTTTATCTATAATTCCAGAGTGGGGGATGGTGTCAAAAGCCTTGGCAAGATCTAGATAGGCTGTGTGAACCACCTTACCCTTGTCTACGGCTTTGGTGACTGCTTCAAAGAAGTCTATCAGGTTTAGGAGACGACATGATCTGCCTTTTACAAACCCGAACTGGGTGGGATCCAGCGTTCGGAGATTACCAATATCTTTGTTTATAAGTTCCATGATGATACGTGCCATGGCCTTGCAGACCAGGATCATCAGGCTAATGGGGCGGTAGTTCCCGGTGTCCATGGTGGCTCCCCCCTTGTGGAGTGGGATAACCATTGCTGTGTGCCATTCAGCAGGCACAAAGCCTGAGGTGAGGCTATGATTGAACATGGTACTTAGGTGGGGTGCCAGTTCGTTCTGTAGTTCGTGTAGAATGCAGCCTGGGATGTTGTCTGGTCCCATGGATGCTGTGTTTTTGGCTTTGGAGAGTGTGGTTTTTACCTGTGCAGCCGTAATTACAGGAACTTTGCATTCTTCCGGTATAGAGATGGGCTCTTTAGGGGGTGAGAGGGGGGTAAAGTTAGCACTGAACCTATCTGCCAGGATGTTGGCAATATCAGTTGGGTCTGTATATTTAGTGCCATTGTGCTGTAACTCAAAGCAGATCTGAGTGTTGCCATTGAGATTCTTGACATAGCTATAGAATGCTTTGTGGATGTCTTTAGAATCAGTGGCGATTTTGTTTTCATAACTAGCTTTGGAGGATTTTATCAGGGATTGCAGCTTCTTACTGAGGCTGACCAGGGAGCTCCTCCACTCGTGGGATTTTACTCTCTTTTGCAAGAGTTTCTTCCTTCTGTTGTACAGTTTGTTTATGGCAGGGGACCACCAGATTGGCTTCCTTTTTTGGAGGATAGTATCTTGGTTCTGTTTGGGATAGCATGATCCATGCACTCATGTAAGTGCTTATAAAGGGCAATTGTGTAGGATTCTGTAGTCATAACTGTATTGTCCATCTGCATGGGTGTCATGAAGTTCACCACTTCTGTCTTAAGAAGCATGAAGTTGGCTTTGAAGAAATTTTTTACCATGGTTTCCTTAATGGGAGGGGGGGGGGGTGGAGGCAGGATGTTGATATCTAGGGTAATTAGCTTATGGTCGGAGCGGACCAATGAGGCATTGACTTCAGGTGTGGAACACTGGCCACTCATATTGGTAATGACTAGATCCAGGATATTGTTGCCCCTGGTGGGGGTGTGGACAAGTTGATCCAGGGCATTGGAGTTTATGAATTCCAGAAAGCGTTGAGCGAAGGAGTTGGTACATGAGTAGTTTTCCCAGTTAATGGTGGGGTAGTTGAAATTGCCCATTATTAGGGTGTTTGATTGAACCCTACCAAATCATCTGTCCATACCAGATGATTTGCTACATAAATAAGAAATAAGGCTAAGCACTAAAGAGGCACCTGAACATAGACAAGGTACAGGTGGTCTGGAATAGACTCCCCTTACATGTCAAACAAAGAAATTCCTTGTTAAACCTAATGAGCAGACTTGGTAATTGTGGGATCAAGCTTCTCATTTGGGGCTGAATGTATAGTATAAGTTATGAACCTTCAAACACATGGTATGGAAGATGGCAGCAAACTCTGTGCACAGTCTGCACCACAAACCACATAAACAAAGACTAGAATAGTTTAACATGAACAATTTTGAAGAAAAGAGGCAGAAAAGAAATAAGATGGGAACATTTAGGTACCACAAGGGAAGTGTCAGAGAACATGCAATAACAAGAATTCATTATTTGACTATAGCATGAGTAAGACTCAAGGGAGATATTAGAATAGTACATCAGCGGAACAGCCTTCTTGAAGAAGTGAGAGCAACAAAAACAGAAGCAGAACTTCTTTACTGAATCCATAGCTAAGCTAACCAAAACATTCCCAAATAAGAATCCACCTAACTCCCACCACACAACACCCAACAACCCAAATAACAATCCCCTAAATTTCCATCTCAAACCTGTATCCACAATTTTTATAAAAAAGCTGCTCAAATGCTCTAGACAACACAACTTCCTCAAATGTGCAGCTGAAGGTATTGCTCTCCCAATCAGTATCCTGATTAATAGATCCTTAAATGAATCATATGTGCCCAAACTCTGGCATTCAGCCTACATTCTTCCTCTACACAAAGGAGGCAAAAACACCTCTATTTCTAACTTTCACCCCATTGCCCTCCTCTCACCAATATCTAAAATTCTAGAAAAAATGTGTCCACCACCAACTTTTGCCTTACCTAATTCAGAATCACCTTCTAACTCCCACCCAACATGGCTTCTGTCCTGGCCACAGTACCATAACTGCCCTACTATCCTTCCTAAAAATTGTCAATCTAGCTCGAGACTCTGGACTCTTTGTATCCACAGTACTGCTAGATCTTTCTAAAGCCTTCGACACCATCTTCCATACACACCTTCTCCTTCATCTTACCAACTTTAATCTCTCCCCTAATACTCTATCCTGGTTCTCCAGCTACCTACCTGACAGATCTCAAGCTGTCAAATGGAAGAACCCCTCCTCTTCCTTCTTGCCTACACCTACTGGCGTTCCTCAAGGATCCATCCTCAGACCCATGCTTTTCAACATCTTTATAAATAACCTTCACACCGTCATCCCTGACACTACAGTCATCCAATACGCTGATGACTCTACCTTGGTCTGTGCCACCCCCAACATTCCTGAACTACTGATTAAAACTCAAATAGCGTTTTCCACTACAGAGAACTGGATGCACCAAAACCACCTTTCCCTCAACTCCAATAAATCTAAAATAATAATTTTCCTCCCCTCCAAGGTTTCCTCCTTTGACAAAAACACTTTCAATGTCCTAAGCCAATCAAACACTATGATAGTAGTAGTCCCCTCTGTAAAACTCCTTGGCATTACCTTAGACGAACACCTCATATTCGATCTTCACATTCAACATAACATAAAGAAAACCCACCAAAAGCTAGGTATGCTATATAGGAACAATCAATTTCTTTCCAACTCCTCTAGGCACACCCTGACAATCACCTACCTCCTACCTTCTCTTCTATATGGAGCCCCTCTCCTAACCAATCTGTCCACTTCCAACATCTCTAAACTTGAAGCTTGCTATAATAAGATCTCCAAATTTGCCAGTAAATCCAAAACATCAACTCACCACTGCCTCTGCCTTCAATCTCTGAATTGGTTAGAACTCCCTAACCACCTAGACTATCTCCAACTAACCTGCGCTCACAAATTAATATTCTCCCCTGATAAAATGCCCAGCCTTAAAGAACATTCTTCCCCCTTACATCCCAAACAGATCTCTGAGATCTGAACACCAAAACCTAATCTCCATTCACAAACCCAAACGTCCCGCTGGCCAACTTCTACTCTCCTTCTCTCTAGGTAAAAAATGGAACTCTCTCTCTCCTTCTCTTAGGACTATACCTAACTTTGAATCCTTCAAAAACCAACTCTTCCTACTCCTATCTTCCAAATGGAAATGCTCCTGCTTTCACCCTACATAACTCTTCCCACTAAGCTCTCCATCCTCCTGCTCTACTATACTCTTAACCTTATTCTAATTTCTCTAAAGAACCTGAACTAGCTGACTTTAATAAACTCCAAGCTTGTAAATATTGTGAACTTCCCAAGAGTAAAAAAAAAAATGTGTTTTGCTTTTTTAAATTGTCTCATGATGCATATTACGCTTGCTATTTTTTTTTTGAATGTATGAATCTTATTCTTGTATTTCGTCTCAATCATTATTTAACCTTTTTTGTATTTTGTAACCTTTATTGTACTGTATTGCACATCGAGCTTTTCTCCCCGGGCCTCCACTGAAAATGGGCACTTCTTGGCCCAGTGGACTTCCCCGGTAATCAAACTGAAAATAAATAAATAAATAAATAAAGCACTAAGGAATGCAATAGGCAAAGTCAAGACAATTCATATTTATTTATTTAATATTTGTTAACCGGGAAAGTCCGACTAGACACAAGTCCTTTTTCAGTGGAGGCTCGGGGAGAAAAGCTCCACTTAAAATTAAGCTAATACAACATAGATACAAGTAGACTATAATGAACACAATAAAAACAGAATTAAAATATACAATATGGGCACTTAGCATCATTAAAATGTAGTACTAGATATTTAGCTTTCTGGAATAAAATAAAAATAAGACAGTGGTTAAGTAATACATGCATCTTATTTATAATACAGGAAAATAATCAAATAGATCACCCAAGCACTCTTTATCTGTCAGCAGAAATTTTGTTGTTCTGATGATTGGATGGGAAATAGGAAATTCACCCCAGGGATCACTTCTGTGGCTCTGCTCGACAGGGGCACAGGAAAAAAAAAATTCTTGGGTGGTGAAAGCCAGGGTACCTTTTAGGCCAGGCTTATATAAGCCCTTGGGCCAATAGCCTAGTACCTATGATTAGCAGTGGCTGAAGACCCAGCTGCACATTCTTATATATTCTTGAGCTACATTCTGACTTTTGGTACATTATCAGATTAAATGGCATCTGATAGAGCAGCTCACACATAAAATACGATACACAGAAGCACTACGCAAGAAAATGAAAATGTATGGACCTTGGTTTACTCTGCCTGCAGCAGAAATTCACATAGTAAACTTGTCACTCCTAGCAACTAGCAATGTGAAGTCAAAGCTGAATGAGCCAGCCCATCTCATTAAATATTTATACAATCTCCTCCCTCCTTCTATATTCTCACAGCTTTATGTCATGAATATTAATCAGGGTGCCTGCTACTGTGGGGGATATATTTCACCGGAAAACAGGAAGTGAGTAACTGCAGAAAGTTGAGTTAGAGAGGTTTGTTTCTTGTGTAGACATTACAGAAATACTTAGATTTGTGTGTCTGTTTATCATTCTTCTGGTTTGTATCTCATGCGAGCAGTAGCTGCTTCACTTCCTGAATAGTGCACTGCATCATGAAACTGGAGGTAAGAACTGAGCTAATGAGAAAACTTGCTTTTTGTCAGAGCTGGACTTTTATTTATGAATGGTGTAGTTTGTGTTCTTGGGGCTTTTCTTCTGAAGGGAGCTGCAGAGGGAACTTTTGTAAAATAAAGATCCATTCTGCTATGCATCTGATCCTGATTTGTAACGAACATCATGCTCTCGATTCTAATCTCAGCAGTTTGTGTTGGTGGGGACAGAGCCAGGCTGTTAAAGCTTGAGATAAAGGATGCAGAGTGCACTAAAAACTTCACTGGAAATTGCTTTGCTGTGAATAATTATGTTTGCTTTAAAGGAGCATTGCAAAGGATCACAAAAAGGAAAACCAAAATAGAACTCTGTCCTCTATCGTATCAGAAGAGTTTTTATTTGCCAATCAAAACAATTTCAATTGTTTATATATTTATTGATGAATATATACTTTTATTGTGCTAGAAAATCAGGCAAGCAAATTACTTAGCTCCATGGGCCATACTTTGTATTGTTGAGACTGTCCAAATTCAGCAACAAGTTGTGACACTTAAATAGGGCTTACTAGATGCTTGATCAGGTGACCCCTGACACATTTACCCAGGAAATCTTCTATTACAGATGGGTATGTTAACGTTAGGCTTATTAACACCTAGACTTTAGTTCTTTTTTTATGTTTCCTCACATATATTTGTAAGTCGTAGTTCTGCCTTTTTTAATAATAGAGACTGTTTAGCTTAAAGCAGATTGTATAAAATGGTGATTATAATATGGGAAGGGAGAAACTATTTTTATGACTTTATAGATTCATACAGTAAATAATACATGAACATCTGGTATAACTGTTAAAAGTCAAGCTTTTGATTGTTAACATTAACAACACTGAGACTGAAGCTTCTGGATCAGATTACTTGGCTACACCAAGATAACAGTAATGTGCTTAACATTAAGTGAGTCATGTACAGTGCTGACATGTTTTGTAAAAAAATAATAAAATAAATAAAAGGAAAATAAAGAAAGAATAAAACAAAAAGCGAAATACAGCCAACCAGACTCAAATGTGGGAAACCAATAAAAATAATCTGACCATACAGGACTAATTTACCATAACATTTATTGAATGCTTTCATCTAAATAAAAAGACTTCATCAAAATAACAAAGTATACAGGAAGTGAAACATTTAGAGAATACACAAGTCATGTGATCAAAAGCCACCAGTAAGGATTATTTCTCCTATTGTGTTTCTCTTTGAAAATACAGTTGATGGACACATAATCATTGAACCCTGGTGATCTATCAACAGCTAATTCCATTTGCCAAAATATTTTGTATTTCAGAAAACTATTTTACCAATCACCACCCGACATACCTCTCAACCTCTTAGAGCAAGTAATCTGGACAAATCTAAAAATAATGGGGAGAAAAAAGAACCCAAATAAGGACAGATTTTAAATGTTGCTCTTGCTAGAAAGTTGCTAGAATACCTGTTTTTTGTGTTATCGTGCATTTTCTGAAAGATATAAAGTATGAAACTTAAATGTCTGTCATTATTTAGTGACTTCAATCCCCAGTGGTTTGCCAGAAACATGCAAATTTTATGAGGAACAGACCAAAAATATGTAGCAAAAAATCTGGGCATTCTGTGAAAATCTGGACAGTTGGGAGGTATGTCCCTTATCCTGATGTAGAACCTTCTCTAACACAAAAATCAAAACTTATTGAAATTCATACAAACAGGACCGTGTTTATACAGAGCATTGTTGCTGTCATTTTTCTCTCAGCATACGTGTATTAGTATATTCTGTCTGTAAGCCTTTTCTCAGTCTACCCCACATAGTAAATGAACATGAGGTAAATGTCACAGTTTACAACTAGGGATGTAAGCACACAGGAGAGCTGCAGTGTGACATGAGTTTCTTTATACAGATATCATTTATTGTTTTTGGTTTTGCCATTGCATGGTGGGGATGGGGTTGGAGTGGTGCGTAAGAAGTTTGGGAGAATATCCAATGGCACACTTGTAGACTGTTTGAAGGCAGTGGACATGTGCGGAGTACCAGAACTGTATATTTCCACTCTCTGGTTCTTGGCAGTTTGGTGGAGATACTGGGACATCCATTAGCTGATACTTTAACACCTCCCATAAATGCTGTAGCCTTCACAAGACTTGTACTTGAATAGTGTTTCTGCATAGCAAGTGTGGGCTGAATATGGCAGTTATCAGGCAGAAAAACTTCCATTAATTTTGTGGACATTTGAAGAATGGATCCTGATGGCTAGAGCAGTGTACCATTCCTGCAGACTGTCACTCTAAGGGTGCCAGTCAGGAAGGACTAACAGCACAGAGATTGTAGTAAATGACTATGCTATATTACAGAGAATATGTCTGTATGGAAATGAGTGCCAGTAACAACAGGGGTCATGTCCTCTGCACAGACTATGAACATGGAATCAGTAATGTGTGATAAAGTATGGAGAAGGAGTGACTAGGGAAAAGCTGTGCATATTGAGCATAGACTCAGTGACTGAGCACACAGTCAAGGGTGAGTGAGGCTTCAGCTGACACAGGAAGTGACACAATAGGAGGAGGCTACAGCTCATGAAAACAGGACGTGGAATGTGTCTGTACTGTCAATACAGGAAATGGGGAGATGCAACTGCTGTATATTTCATTGATAAGGCCTAACCATCTTACTTAAAGTACTTTACACAGTTTTGGGGCACACATAGTGTACATTGCAGACATGTTGTGTATGTAACATGCAGACATGTCGTTTGTATGTTACATTACATACACAACTACATTACAATCAACTTGTGATCGCACAAAAAATCCTGCACCATCCTACTAACACTCATATCCTCTCTAATCTGATCTCCCCATATAAAAATCTTACAACACTACGCTCTTCTAATAAGTTACTTATTGCCAACAGTTTATCTAATAACAAAGCGGGTGAGTCACTCTTTTCTAATGTTGTGGGTAGAATCTGGAACAAACTTCCTAGTACACTCACTTCTGTCTCATCTGCACCAATCTTTAAGAAACACCTCAGAGATCACCTACAAATACATTGGCTTTGCCCTGCTCAAAGCCTGATTGAATCATACTTTTCATTCTTCTCCTCCCCCTTTCCTCTCCTGCTTCCAGAACAATCCCCCCTACAACTCTTGAATAATTACGACCCCCCCTCTCTTTTTTACCTGAATCTTTTCCTTCCCATTCTCTTCGTTTTGCTGACTTAATGATTTATTTTTCAAGGGATGCTAATGTTCAAATACTGTAACCTCTTGTCTGATTGTACATGACACCTACTAAAGAACTAATACTTGATTATTTCTCACACCTACTCTAATGAAACCATACATTGTTCACAAATTAATAACTTTTCTTAGTATGTCTTGCTATGTAATTGAAACTAGTCATTTTTTGAATGTTTGAATGTTATAATTTACTCATGCTTGGAGCTTTTTTCCCCAGGCCTCTACTGAAAATGGATATGTATCCAGCTAGACTAGCCCGGTCAACAAATATAAAATAAATAAATAAATAAATAAATAAATAAATTGTTACTGTGGGGAGATTATGCTGCTCCTGCTGCTGTGTAGTTCACGATGAGGCCTGACTTTCTTAGAGTACTTTACACAGTTCTGGGACACACGTAGTGTTACATTGTTACTGGGTGAAGATTAAGTCAGGCCTCAGCAGTGAACTGTACATCAGCAGCACAGAGTACCTTACACAGTTCTGGAACACACATAGTGTTACATTGTTACTGGGGATTGTTAAGTCAGGCCTCACCAGTGACCTGTACATCAGCAGCACAGACTACCTTACACAGTTCTGGAACACACATAGTGTTACATTGTTACTGGGGATTGTTAAGTCAGGCTTCACCAGTGACCTGTACATCAGCAGCACAGAGTACCTTACACAGTTCTGGGACACACACAGTGTTACATTGTTACTGGGGATTGTTAAGTCAGGCCTCATCAGTGAACTGTACATCAGCAGCACAGAGTACCTTACACAGTTCTAGAACACACATAGTGTTACATTGTTACTGGGTGAAGATTAAGTCAGGCCTCACCAGTGAACTGTACATCAGCAGCAGCACAGAGTACCTTACACAGTTCTGGGACACACGTAGTGTTACATTGTTACTGGGTGAAGATTAAGTCTGGCCTCAGCAGTGACCTGTACATCAGCAGCACAGAGTACCTTACACAGTTCTGGAACACACATAATGTTACATTGTTACTGGGTGAAGATTAAGTCAGGCCTCACCAGTGAACTGTACATCAGCAGCACAGAGTACCTTACACAGTTCTGGGACACACATCGTGTTACATTGTTACTGGGTGAAGATTAAGTCAGGCCTCATCAGTGAACTGTACATGAGCAGCACAGAGTAACTTACACAGTTCTGGGACACACATAGTGTTACATTGTTACTGGGGATTGTTAAGTCAGGCCTTATCAGTGAACGGTACATCAGCAGCACAGAGTACCTTGCACAGTTCTGGAACACACACAGTGTTACATTGTTACTGGGTGAAGATTAAGTCAGGCCTCATCAGTGAACTGTACATCAGCAGCACAGAGTATCTTACTTACATAGTTCAGTTATTCAGTCTAAAATGGAGTGTACATATCAGGCTAAAGGGCAGTACAGATAGGGAGTCAATTTAAAAATATGTGATGGTCATACCTACATGCATGCACTGGTAATTAAGGGGAAATAGGAATAGTGAGATGTTTGTGTAAATATTGGTTATGACATAAAAACTAAAGGGGACTATGGGTATGTGATTATTTTTAGACACATAAGATGGTCACATGGATAAATTTGCCTTTCACTACAGCCATGCAGACACATGCACTTACATACAACAAGGCACATTGACGAAGAGAGAATTTGGTTAGGAAGGTTATTATAGGAACCTGGGTAATGATATACACAAACTGCAAGAGAGTATATGTTGGGGTTATAGTTAAATCAGTCCTTGGTCAGTGATATGCACAGAATGAAATGAATGGTAGTATGTTTTGAGAGTTATTGTTCCATCAGTCCTGGGGCACAACATCCACAGTGTTTAGAAAGTTATAGTTCAAACACACAGCAGTGATGCGCACAGACTGAAGGGGTGCACAGGTGCGAGGGTTGTTGTAGAACCCCATAAGTAATGCACACAGACAAAATGGGAAGTATGAAGTGTTGGGTTTTGTAAAAAAACTGGGGTACCATGCCAGAACAAAGGGGAGTTTGTAAAATCTTGGTGTACCACCATTCAGACTGGCCCCGGATCTTCCGGCTGGTTAGGTGTTTTAGTTTGGTTATCATATTCCTTAAAAATTCTCTCAAGTAAGTACAACTTTTTTATTAGCATGAGCATTTTTTTTTTTTTTTTTTTACAACTTCAGTATTGTTGTCAGTATCTGTGCAGTACTTTATTATGTGCCCTTTTCTAGAACATTTAAAACAAACCATTTCAGATGCTAACATTTACTATTTGTTTGCAGGCAAAGAAACATACTCAGTGAGGGCTTAATATTAGCCCTAGGTACATGCACATCTGACTTATAATTTGCTATTTCAGTTAACAATAGACATTCTTCTAAAACCGCTAACGAGACGGTAGATGTGTGGTCACTCTGAAAAAATTCCTTTCTGTTGATGATAGGGATTGCCTTTTTTCAGTTATCTGCAGACAGAATGTACAGACTTTTATTTGCATTTTTTACTCAAGGGTCTAGCTACAGTTCCAAAGTGTACTTTAGGTTGGTGGACAGCACTGGACAGTAGCATATTATGTGCCTCTGCATGTTTAATTTGTGCTTCTTAACTGCAATTACAGGTCAGGCTGACACAGGATAATTTAATGACATTAGGTGTCCTTGAAAATGCACAAAAGCACAAAATTTTATTAAGAGATTAAAAAAACCTTATGTAATTTCCCCATGACAATAATAATAATAGCAAAATGTTCACCAACAGAAAAAAAGCAGGTATACCCAAGTTTTGGTTGCCCAGGAAAAGTTCAGTAAATGGGGAAAACACAGTTTCACATTCTTCAAGTCAACCATTCTCACTGTCACAAAGATTATTTTCCCATAAGAAATCCCTTTATGGGCACAAATGTGTTGAAATGTCTTTGAAAGCAACCTTTTTTACTGCAGGAATGATTTCTTTGGCCAGTACAAATCTCTGTATGGACATAGTGTTTAACTGTTCAATACTCAGCTTGTCACTCAGGTTGCAGCATGTTATCTGCAACTTTAAGGATAAAATTCCTTTCTGTTATGGGGAAAACCAACTTAGACTCCTTTAGAATAACACATTTCAGACATTGCAGTGATAAAAAGCTATTCTTCTGTCAACTGTGGTTCATCAGTTCATGTGAAATTAGCTCAGCAATCCAGCCTGTAAGTAAGAGGCTTTAGCTTCAAGTTGTATCAGCACATAAAGTTTTATTTTCTTTGTTTCAAACCAATTAAAATTTGCTTCTTTCAGTCAGTGCAGTGTTATTTGATAAACCAGCCATAATCAAATGTTATACTTATCTCTTTAGCCAAATGATAACAGTTATTAAATCAAACAGTACTTTATACAGCAGTTAGTCTACTAGGGTACTGAGGTTATGTCCTTCTCTCTTTCTGTGCACTGTGACAAATCCAAGCAACGTTGTAGTGTGTTTGCAGTGCTGACGCAGTGTGAACCCCTTCACCTTAGAACTCTTACATGCAGTACAGACCTCTCTTCCACTTTTTAACTCCAAGGCTTAGGAAATCTCTCTGCCTATTCCTAGGTCTGCCTTAGTCTTTTATTTAGAACTTCTCCATCTTATCCTCTGTTGACCTGGGTGATGGGAAATCTACTTTTTCAAGAAGTAGCCACCATAATAATAGCTCTAGATACAACTGTTACTTATTAATTGCTATGGAAATGGTTTACCTGTCTGTTCCAGACTGCCTTCCTACCTCAGACTCTCTGACGCACACTCCTCTGTAGAGTTCCCTGGTTCAGTCATTATTCACTAACATATATTGCTATATCTATGTCTATATCTATAGCTATCTATCTGTCTGTAGTGTGTGTGTGTGTGTGTGTGTGTGTGTGTGTGTGTGTGTGTGTGTGTGTGTATAATCATTTGTTTTAAGTTTTACTGGCTCTTGTGTGCATCTTTTCCCCATTTTGAAGGTATTTCCTATCTTTTCCTGTTAAAGTTATGTTGACGTTAACTACAGTGTTCTTGGAATGCATGTTGTTGATGGTGAGATTTTGAAGGCTGTGAAGAAGATGGCATCTTATGACTAAATGTGTAGTCTATGTAGCCTGTACTAATTGCTTGTTATGCAGTACAGTGGAATTGATGCATGGGTAAATAACAGTCTTATTGGTCACTGTCCATTATCCATTTTATAAATGCACATTTGTTACAGAAATGTTAGCATGGCTTGTATTGGTTTTTATACTTGCATATAAATTGTTATATTGGGAGTAAATGAGAACATCTTATCATTCTTGTTATAAATTCACTCCTGAATCTGCATTTTCACAAACCATCACTAAATAGGAAGAAAGGAAATTAATTATTTTTAGCGGATTGGTAACCAAGACACCTTAATCAGTTTTGACACAGTTGTTAAAATGCTTGATGAAACAAAGTAATGTCATCAGTTTATACAGTGAACTGCAGAACAAATAAATTATTTGTGTTTTCAGGTGCCAGAAAGTTTTGAAGATGTTGCTGTTGAATTTTCAAGGGAGGAGTGGGAGATGCTGAGTGAAAAGGAGAAGAAGCTACACCAGGAAGTGATGGTGCAGAACTTCGATCACATGATAGATGTCGGTAAGGAATTCTCAGAGTCGTATCTTTATACAGATTCAGATATTATTCATATATCTCTGCAGTGCAGCATTCACATGTTATTCATATATCTCTGCAGTGCAGCATTCATGTTATTCATATTTCTTTGTGGTATAGTATTAAGTCTTAAATGATAAACTGGTGTACTTTACAAAGGATTCATTCAGTAACATGATAATGCAGTGAACCATTTGGCAACATTACACAGGCAAGACATCATTCTTAGAGCTGCACCCTTTCTTGACGAGGTACACATACATGTAAGAATGTTGTGCATTTTGAAATCATAAAATCAGTACAAGGATTTGTTGAAATGTTGGTTTGGTTCTGAGTATTAAAATTCTGTGTGCTTCTTAAATTGTATCTGTTTTTTTCATACTAAAAACACAAACCAGGCCACACTAAAGTGGCAATAAATAAAACTCCTACCAAAACAAACACAGCTGCCACAAGGGAAATGGAAAATGATGAATAAAACAGCAGCTTTAGCGTCCAACACTTTTAATATGCTTTCATCAACAGACTTCTTCAGGAAACAAATCACAGTCAAAAACAAACCCCGGGATTCAGCAAGCTCTGCACGGCGTGCAGGGATAGTGCAAGAGCTGCTGGAGGCAATATGGCAACTGAGGGATCAGGAACAAGCTGCTGGGACATGCACGAGCGCTCCTGTACTATTCCCACACGGACACAGCTCCTGCATGGATACAGCTCCTGTATGCTAATTACCCCATTTGCAGGTGAAAACCATGCAAATGAGGTGAATTAGCAAACCAGGAAGCTGGCAGCCATCTGTGCAGGAGTAGTGTAACCTGCAAAAATGTCTTCGGCTAGTAACCAAGTACATTTCTGCAAACTACAAAACGAAGCCATGACAGCTCCAAATAGTAATGCCTTTTGGCTTTTCTCGATTAGGGTTCGCCACAGCAGAACTCCGGTCCGCTAATGATTGGCAGTGGATTTTTACGGTGCCCAACCTTGGGTGTATGTAATGTGGAAGGCATGCCAATGGCCAAATATATGGCCATTGGCATGGAAAATAGGTTCAAAATAACAAAAAATAATTTTTACTTTTTTTTTTTGGCCGATTTTGGCCTTTTAAGCAGGGTGTGCAAATGGGATAGAACTGAATATAAAAGTAAAACGTTGAAAAAAAAAATCACAATTTTGCTATTATAGTCAATGGCAGGCAGAAGACAACAAGGCCACTGAATAGTGGTTGCTAAGGGGGAAGGGTCAGTGTCAGACTTGTAACTAGGCATTAGCAGTCAATTCTATGCAAGTGAGGAGAATGATACTAAATCGCAGATTTCCCCCTCATTGCTATCCAGCACCTAGCCGTGTAGGTGCAGGAATACCATGGTGCAAGCCTAAGAGTTAGCTGACATCATAGAGGGTTGTGTCAGGCATACTGTAAATGTATTAGAGCTCTGTGGCTTGGGTTTGCCCTTATCTTAGCAGAGATAAGGAAGGGGGTGTGTCTGAATCTGCCTAGCCGTCCTTACATTGCCTAAATAGGTGTGCACGCCGCGCACTGGGTTTAAAAAAAAAAAAAAATTAAACCAGGAAATAGCAGCTCCGTTCACATCTGAGCACTGGGTTTGCACGGCGTACCTCTGGGCTTAAACAGGAAGGCAATGGGAAGGGGAAACGGCAGTAAGAAGGTGATCAAGGAGAACTAACATAGCTGGCAGGTGAAATGTATCAGAATCGGCCAATTACACAGGCAGCAGCCTAGCCCGGCACACTTCTGTAAAGTATGCAAACACCTTTCTCTCTGGTTTTTCCCTCACAAACTCTACACCACCGGTGTACACAAACGGGGACATTTTACCTAACAAAAGCAAAAAAAATGATAGGGGCTGCTTTTGCTTTCATAAATCAACATGTGGAAGAGGCTGAGGGTGGTGAGGATGAGAATGCTGGCAACCAAACCACAGTGAGGAGAAGGAGAAGAGTTTACAGACCCAGGGTAACTTACAGGGGCTACATGAGCTGGAGATAGTGGAGCACTATAGGGTGGACAGGGACCTCCTACAGCAAATTGTTGAGCTGTGCTGGCCACGCCTCACACACAGAACCAACAGGGGAAAACCTATCTTAGTGGATACCAAAGTATGTGTAGGCCTAAGAATACTAGCCACAGATACTTTCCAAAGGCCAACTGGGGATATCATGGGGATCTCACAGGCATTAGCATCCAGGGTACTCCACCAGTTCCTGGATGCCACGTCAGCACATGCCGGTGAGCACATATATTTCCTCAACACCCGTGAGGCATTGATATGCATCTCTTCCACCAAATAGCAGAATAACCTGAGGTATTGGGTGCTATAGAATGCATGCACATACACATCAAAGCACCACCTGGTGAGCAGGGTAGAATCTACATAAACCGCAAGGGCTTCCCCTCCATCAACTGCCAGGTCATGTGCGATGCCCAGGGCATTGTAATGAATGTGTGTGCTGGCAGCCCTGGAAGCTATCACAACTACCACATCTGGCATATGACACATCTGTACCAGAGATTTCCCAATGGGGACATCCCATATGGCCACCTAATGGGGGATGCTGGTTACGCACTGGAGCCGTGGCTGATGACACCCATCAGAAATGCGCACACACCCGAACAAGAACTCCATAATGAGGCAAACGCACAGACCAGAATCATAATAGAACATGTGTTTGGGATGCTCAAGTCACGGTTCCGATGCCTGGACATATCTGGTGGGGCCTTGCAGTACTCACCAGCTACATGTACCCAACTGTCATTGTATGTGCATATACACAATATGATTCTGTGGAAACAGCTGCAGCAGGAACAGCATGGGGCAGGGCCATACAGCCCCCCACCATTGCCAAGGCCAGCACAGGCACAGAGTGACTCGGAGGAGGACAACCTGAGCCTGCCCCAGTAGGCAGAAGGAGGTGTGCCCAGTATGCCCAGGCCTTGGCAAAGAGGCAATGCATAGCACATATACTGACATGGTAGGAACCCAGGGACTGACACCTCACTCCAACTCGCACAAACAGTAAAAGGGATGCCAAACATGACACACTACCTGTGCTTAACCATGTATAGGGAGTAGGGTCTATATTAGAACATTGAAGTTTCCTAGGGAAAAAAAATTGCTGTTCCAAAACACATACACACATCACAAGCACACCAAACAGCAATCCACACACATACACCTACAATCTTACACCTAGCCCTACACTAGACTATACACACACCACTAACTATCCACTTACCTTAACCCAAACCCTAACTCTAAGGTCCGTCACTATCGCACACTCACCTCACCAGCACCCTAATCCTAACTCACCTACCCCGCCCTAACCCTCATGTCCACACAATCGCATACTTACCTGACCCGTGCCCTAACCCTAACTCACCTAACCCATCCTAACCTTCACGTCCACACAATCGCACACATACCTAACCCACACTCAATCGCACACTTACCTGAACCCGACCCATAACTTTCCACCACAGCGCTGAAAATACCGAAGCAACATAAACGGACAACCTAATTCTTTCCCTAGGAAAAAATTTGGTTTTCTGTTTCAATATTTTCAGCTTTTGCTGAATAGGGTTAGATATTAGAACATTCGAAGGTTTGAAACTTTGATGTTCTATTATAGACCCTAGGGAGTATACTATGTGCATCCGACATAGCCAGCCCTCCAGCACCATCCTCAATACTGGCACAGGCACAAGGTATGTCACACTCACTATCAATTGCTGAATTGCTACCTGTATCTATGGTATGGATGTGAGCATGTTAGGGAATCGGGTGGCTGAATGGGATAGCAGCAGATAGTAGACACCTATATCAGCAGCATGAAATCCTTAACAAATACTGGTGTCAACATAATAGGCAGTACTAGACAGGGTGACAAAACCCACTGCAGGACATGTGGTGGGCCAGATGTGTGTCCATAGGACACACACATGCCAGTCAGGGAGGCCCACATACCCAACAACAGTCTCAGCCAGCAGGACAGGTGTAGACAAACACAAAGAAAGGCTGTGCTAAGGCCTCTGATTGATGGCTATGGAAAACAACCCCCCCCCCTCCAGACTTGCACAGACAGACTACAACAGGTCAGGCAGTGGGATGTTAGTTTTGAAGGGTAAGAAGTCTGAAACTGAAATGTAGGTCAATAAAACCTAAGAACTGTAGTACACTGATATGCCTCTAGTCAGCATGACAGGTTAGAATACAGAATGAAATGGAGTACCTGAAATACCAGTACAGTCATAGCAAATGTGTACAAGTGTCAGGTGTGCCCCCCAATCCTATGTAGAACTGTAGTAACATGTACATGTAGGTATAATAACAGTGGAGCACAGATTACCTAAGCTGGCCAAAGTAGCAGGATAGTTTGTAGCACATGTACAATATGCAGGGCTCTGTGTGTTAGGTTGTTGTGTGTTGTATATTGTATGAAAGTGGTCAGCATGTAGGTATAGAGGGTTGTGTCCTGGTGGCCAAGGGCCAGTACTGTCGATGACAGGGCCAAGTTCTCATAACTGCAGTGCCAAACACAATGCATCCCAGCAAGACACAATCCAGCAGTAATCCATACTAATTGTTCGGATGTAATATCTGTCACCATCTGAAAGATGGACATGTCATGAATTTGGGCCCAGACATACAAATCGTACACAGGTGGTAGTACTCTAGACAGAGAGTGTATAAAACGTTACTGTCAAATGGACACACCTTTGGAAATGTGCATACAGGTTAGCAGCACATTAGTTGGCTGTGTAGTATGGAATACTGATGTAGTCTGGCCAAACACTGGCAGACCATAAAAGGCACAGGTATGAAGTACTGAGCAACTGCTGATATCCCTGCACAAGCCTCCTTAAGCGGAATGCCCCACTATCTGTGAGTCAGCTGCAGGTAGCTTCCATAGCACACATGCACCCAGCTCACCCCACTATCAGCCACAGGTACCTCACAGGTCATATCCCTGCTGTTGGGAATGAGTACAATATGACCCCCACCTCTGTATGTGAATAGCCGCAGAATGCAGCATGCTGAAGAGGTGTCCCATGCAGGTGTGTCCCTAGCTGTAAGCAGCACCCTGCCAGCATCCACACCAATAGATCGATAAGGACAGAAACTATTGACATTAACACCTTGCACATCTACCCTGTCACCCCAGGGGAATATAGTAGCTTGCAGCCTGGGACTGTAGGAATGACACACTGCACCGGCCTGCTACAGATGGCCTGCATCACTAACAAATGCCCTACAGTCCTCTGTCAAAGGCCTGTGTCTCACTCGTACTGCCATTTTGAATTTCTCCAAGTCTTTTGGGTTTCTAATACCATGACGGGAATGGACCCCATTCCTAAGTCAAAGTACGATTAAAGTTCATGAAATTAGTATTGTTTCACTCTTTGATGTTAGCCAAAAGTGCTCTTCGCAGCACCCGCAATGTGCCCAGTAATGACTCCTTCTGCAATTCGTACGGTGTTACATGAATTGGTAACATATCTAAATAGGATTGTAAATTTTTTTTATAAGACCAGTTGCTCCTACTATTGGAACTGTCTGGGTATCTTTCTTCCACATACTTCGATCTGCAGGCAGAAACAAGAGCTATTTTATGACTTTGTGTCTCTCTGTACGCAAGACACTGTAGTCACTAGGTGTGGTGAGATCAATGCTACTTTTGTCTTCTTTTCTTGGACCACCATATCCGGTTTTCTAGCATCTATCTTTTGGACTGTTGGTATTCGGTGACCCTATGTGATGTAAACTTCCTCATTTTCTATGAGTCTCTGTGGCTCATGTTTCCAGTGTTTTTCAGCCACTTCGATACCATAATGTTTGCACAATCTCCAGTGTAACAATCTCGCCACATTATTATGCCTTTCAGTATACAGTCCCTCTACCATTAGAGAGTTGCAACCAGCAATAAGGTGTGTGACTGTTTCCAATTTGGTTCCACAGAACCTACATATGTCTGTTTCTCCCACATGTTCAATGGACTTAGTAAACCAGCGTGTATGTAGCCCACTATCTTAGGCTGCCAATATTAACCTTTCATTTTTTGATGTAAATTCACCTCTCCTTTAACCATTCCTACATGAGGCTCTTCCAGACGTTTTCTATACTTGCAACTATATTTATGTTTTTTCCACATTTCATATCTTCTCACCTGGTCCTTCACCTTATATTCTTTCTTTTGTTTTTTAGCACATTCAGTTACTGCCTGTTTTTTATCTACTTCTGGTATAATTTCCATTCCTGCTTGACGTCTATATGCTTCTGTCAAATTAAGCAGAGATGTCATCTTAGATTTATTCTCTCATGTTTCAAAACTTTCACCACATTTAGATCTTGTGAGGTTAGTAGATATGTGTGGAGTCCCACGATTGCAGATCTGTACATGTAATCAGTTTCAAGGAGGCTCATCCCTCCTTCAGAATGGGTAATATATAATCTTGGTATACACTGATTTTTATAAATCATTTGGTGAGCATGAAGAATCTTTCTTGTTTTAATATCCAATCTATCCAACACTTTTTGGGGCCAGTCAATCACTCCAAAACTAAGTTAGGTCAGGAAGAGCAAATTGATTTATAGCTTGGATCTTGTTCCTAGGTGTCAATGATGTTTTTGGGATTAATTTAAGTTTTCTAAAGTACTCCTTACCAAGCTTTATTCACATTTGTTCATGTTTTATTGCTGATCCTTCATCATTTCCCAAGTATTTATACACCCCCTCTTGCTCAAGTTCTTTTATATCACATTCTTGTCCCAAACTAATTTTTTCCTGGTGCTGCAATTTTCCTTTTTTAAAGGTTGCTTTTGCACATTTATCAAGACCAAATGACATTCCAATATCATCTGAAAAAAGTTTTGACAACCTGCAGCTATGCTTTCAGTTCCTCATTTGATGAGCTATACAATTTTAAATCATTGACAAAGAGAAGATGAGAAGTTATTAGACTTTGTTGTTTTATAGAAGCCAAATTATAGTCATGGCCTAAGCGATTAAGTAGACAGCTTAATGGGTTAATGGCAAGGCAGAATAGCAAGGGTGACAGAGAGTCACCCTGGAATTATCCCCCTTTGAATTTTTATCCCTGGGATAATAATCTGTCCTTTATCATGGCTTAATTGCAAAGTGGTCTGCTACTGTTTCATGGTTACTGTAATGTAGTCACTCAGTGTAGTGTAGGGTGTATCTTATACATTTTTAAGCACTCTTATCCAAGAATGTGGGATACTATCAAATGCTTTTTTGTAGTCAGTCCATGCCATTAGGTTCTTCCTCTTCTTACAATTCTCCACTATAACTTTAACAACAAATTATTCTTTGTTCCATAGGACTTTCTTTTATTGCCCTTTTGTTCTACTGCCATAATTGAGTTTTCTTCTAAATGACTGTAAACTCTATCTGCGTCAATTCCCGTGTATATTTTGTACGTCGTCGGAAGACAAGTTATTGGTCTATAATTTTTAGGGTAGCTTGCAGGTTCACTCTTAAGTAAGAGCATTGTTTTTCATGTTGTTAACCAGTGCGGTGTCTGTTCAGGGTGAGCATATAAGTAGTTCTTACTCATGGCTAAATCCTCATGCAAAGAAGTTAATATGGTAAACCAAAAGTTAGGTACTGCATCTGGGCCTGGGGTTTTCCAGTTAGAGGCTTTTCTCAACTTTATTTCAATCTCTCTGGCTGTTATTTCATCCCATTTCATATCCTGTACCTTTAAACTTCTTATTCTTTCTTTTACTTCTTCTATCCATTTAGCATCTTTGTTATGTTCCACAGGATCTTCATAGATACTTCTCCAAAATGTATCCACTTCCTCTTTTTTTGGCGGTCTATCAATTCCTTTTACCTTATTTCCCAGTTCTCTATAAAACATTTTTGGGTCCTCAGTAAATTGTTTATTTTGTGCTTTTCCCTTATATTTATCTTCATATCTTCTAAGTACTGCCAATGTATGTTATCTCATGGACTCCCAAAAAACAACATAACACAGTCCACAGAACACAAATGCAAGGCCATGTTGACAAATCCCAGTAGCCTGTCCACCATGTCCTACTGCATGAAGTGTGGACCAACCCCTAAATACTGCTGGTATGAAGTTATAACTATAGGGATACTTGTCAGATAACGTTTGCATAATGTTCGGAAGAGGATAGAATAACGGGGGGGGGGGGGTAGAAGCATGGACGCCATGGAGTGTGTGAAGTCTGAAACTCATGTGAGCACATACTATCCCTGCCTGCAAACACAGGAATGGGTGGCTACAAACCTGCTCGTAAACCACATTGTGAAGGAGTAATGACAAGAAATATGAGCCCTCCTTCTGGGTTATCTGTGTGAATCTGTACAGCTGTGAGGTATGGCACAGCAGGATATGGCCATATTGTCATATCAATGGATGTACAAGCATGGGATCCTCAGCCACCACAGTACCAAGGTGCTGGACCATTTACACAGACCCATCAGCAAGTGTCTGCAGCTCCCCCTCCAGAATGGCATGATTGTACAAGGATATGTAGGCTGCAGACCACAGTACTGGACACAGCTTCATTCATCTTGTGTTCCCCAGGAAATTACTGAAACCATATATGTATACCTGTCAATAGTTGATGACATAAAACATCACAGTGTAAAACAGTCCATATGTCTGAATATCTCTACTAACACCAAAACCATGTAGCAGAAGCAGCACAGACACAATTAGTTACAGTATCCCGCTATCTTTTGCCCATTGTGACCCCATATTGTCAACTGATCTACAGATTTCCTGCAGAAACAGGTTGCTAGCTGTAGGTGTAGAACACAAATGCCTCCACTGGAGTACAACTTACCTGGAATGGATTCACACATCCAGTACCGAAGGTCATAATGGGCATGCTCCCACACATGAAGCCGATGTCTGGCAACAACAGTGGACTATACATATCTGTCAGTCACATATGTTTGTGCACACACTCTACATTGCACACCAGTCATGCTTTGCACACACATTGGATAGGAATACACACACGTATCCAAGGGCAACACACTATAATAGTTCAAACATACACATACATAGATGTGGGGAAGAGAGTGATAGACAGTGACAAAGAGCTTCCCATCATGAGGCCTGTCCCACCCAGCACACATCCAATTGGCCAATACCACATGATGTGCAAATGTCAATCACTGTAGACATTTGATTCTGGTATCCCTCAGCACTATAGTGCCTGTGGTGCTTGTGATAACTGTGTAATATGACTATACAAGCCATTATTCATCTAGCAGTTGTATGCACGTTCCTGTTAAATGTAAACCTGTGTGTGACTGAGTGTTGTGTGTGTGCTTCCAGACGAATGGTTTATGGCCCATGCACACACACTGCACTCCCCATTGCCCTACTTTGGCAAGCCTGCTGATGTAATTCACCTTGAAATACACCTTTGGTAAAGGAGTAGCCCTATAAGCTACGTGACATGTGCTATAACTTTGTAATGCTATAGTGGGATGTACTAGTTAGGTAGGAGTTCTAATCCCAGACATGGCAACTGTGTGTGTGTGTGTGTGTGTGTGTGTGTGTGTGTGTGTGTGTGTGTGTGTGTGTGTGTGTGTGTGTATGCGTTTGTCATCAGTATCCTGTATGGAGGTAGCAGGACTCATTGTGGGGTGGGTTTTGCAAATTTCTTATATCGAGTACCTACTATATGTCACAATGTCCACCTTATAAGGACAACAGATGTCAAACAGCAGAGAGGCTGGTGTAGACAATCCATACCCCTACATGTGACATTATGGATAGGGGAACGATATAGGCAACCCTTGTATTACCCAGAGAACACTCTCCACCCATGTCACATACACAAACACACTTGGCTAGGCAACAACCACTATGTTGGTAGTTCCCTGCATACTGCCCACAGATAGTAACTGCTGTGTGATTGCAGTGGACTACAGAGGACATGGCAACCCTGTTCCATCCCTGCAATAGGCAAATAATTGCTTACAATGGTCCTTTGCTATGTTCCCCACTGGATGCCTGCAACAACTGTAGAGTCAGCAAATGTAACCTACAAATGAAATACCATGCCTTATACACATGCCCTGTATGGACAGATGCCACTAACACCAGTGAATACCTGTATCATGTTGTCAATGCAGGTACAGGATCAACCTCCGTTCCATTTCCGGTTCTCACCACGAGGTCAGGGATGCTACATCAGATGTTAACAATCTGTCCACACAACATGCCTCAGACACCCAGGTATACTTCCACATGTCACAGAACATGCATGTGGGACATGTGCAGATCACAGACATCATCCATGTTATGGAATATAGAACACATACATGGCATGCATTGCACAGCACTGGCCACCTCCAATAGCAACCCAGGTGAGTGGATGGTGAATACAGTACCCACCTGTGTGGGCCAATCCAGGGACTACACCGCTGAGCCACACTGCAGACCATTGTCATGTGGCCTGATGCCAAGGTATACACTTTGCCTAGCCTTATACAGCCTTCTGGCAAAGCACAGTCAGCTACTACACACCTGTGAAGCAGTGAACCCATGCATGTCAGTATTGGCAAATTTGTGTCTGTGCGTGTGTGTGGAGATTAATGATTTGGAAGCCATTCATACTCACTACACCTCCATTGCCTTACTGAAGCAATGCCTTCTGATGTCAGTCACCTTGACATACCCTTTGCCCATATATCAGCCTGATAACCTATGTGGTGCATGTGATACCTGCTTAGTACTGTAATGTAGCAAACTTGTTAGTTAGGACCCTTCCAACTGCGATAATGTGTGTGAGTCCCTGAGAGGGTGTGGCTGTGTCATCCTTGACACCTCTTTTTGTGGACGGGCACATGTACTACACTTACCTTCTCCCTCCTTTATCACTGTTACTGATGTCACTCACCTTCAAATATACCTTTAGACAGCTCTCCAACATGTAAGCTCTATGGCGCATGCAATAACTGCATAATATGTAATAGCAATACATAAGCAGGGGTTTGAAACCCCGTACTGGTAAGTGTGTGACACAAACATGCTTAGATCTTACTCTCCTACCCCTTCCTTTCTTTGTCTCTGTCTCTCTCACTCCCTCTCTGGTGGGTATGGAGAAGTACACCTGCTTTGCTTAGGCAGCAGCTTGTGTTTTGTAAGTGATGCTCATGATCAGCTGATGGCCTGTGCACGAATTGCAGTCCCCCACTAGCTGATTGCATGTGGAACAGCTGTGGTAACATTCCCATAGCCAATCACATGGAAACACACTCCTATAACTAGGAACATCATGTGGGTGCTGGCCCTTTTCATTAACTATGAGCAGGAGTGTAGGACTTCATGTCGGCCTTTGGCAAACAGCATCACAGAGGGTAGTGGGATGTACCTCTTACAACATACACTGTGGAGACAGGCCAACAAACAGGTTAGGGATGTTCCAGACATGAGGACAGGATGTAAGTCTTGCTCTTCTATGTTTGAAGTAATGTTGGTTTAACAGAGATTGTATGTATATGGCTGGTCTCCATGATTTAATACCTGTCATGACAGTGTTATGTAGTTGGGGAAACTCCCACCTGTTGGGCTATCTGCAGACTGGCCAGTGTTTGGACTCTTACATGTGTTGTGTTACTCACACATTTACTATCTTTAGATATGCAGTAGCATACTCTGAGGATTGCAGTCAGTACATGGTGACATCCATGTGTGTTACTGACTTCATATCCCTCAGAAGAGATATGTCACAACAAACCCTGTTACACCAGTAAATATATGGGTTTATCACAGCAACATGTCAATATTGGCCCTGTGTTTGTGCCTCAAGCCACAACTCTGTCAACTTTTGTACATGTGTCATGCAGTAGGAGGTGCATATGTTCAGTACATCATTATTTACTGACATCATACCTGATAACAAGCCAGTGAGATATCAGACTGCTATACATGTTATGTACAGTAGGGCTTATATTTGAGGACAAACCGTGAACATTCTGTTGTAGTGTGTACAGTAGTGCGGTCTGTGTACTTATGGTGATTGGCGACAGAGTGTGTATTGTGAATGTGTACCTTGGCCTGTGTACAGACTGTGGTAGATGTCATTGTTCTTGGCCCTGTTCTGTCTGATGTTGCATGCTTCTCCAGTGTATGGTACCCTATCGGCGTACATGTTTGTAGGGCCAAACCGACACATGTCCAATACCGCAATCAGACATCAGAATACACTGTGTATTGGCCCAATATATGTAGGGTTAGTATGTGAGGGGCACATATGAGGATGGTGTTGATCACACAGTCCATGTACTGTAATATTAAGCATGCTTATCATATGTGACTGTGGCTGTGTTCAGATTGGTTGTGGATATACGCTTTCACACAGGTGTCTGTTACATGTCTGTAGAGCCTGCTATATTTGCAGGTACATGTGTATTCCCCCATAAGAAATGTAGGCTAATGTTGTGGCAGTCTGCCTGTAGTTTGCACAGTGCTTTGTGACATGCCTAGCAGCTCAGTGTACTTACCCAGTGTGATGTTATGTCCAGATATTTGTCAGATGTACTGTTGCCGGGCCATCATAACTGTTGTGTATTTCTGACAAACCAGTGGGATGCTGTACAGATGTATGTCACTAGCTAGTGGGTAGTATGTGGGCTTGTGACCTCTGCTCATCTGGTTATTATGTGTCAGGATAGACAGGAGTGTGTGAATGCATAAACTGTGTGAGCTTATCTATTCCAGTATTTTCATGATATCCCCATTTACATAGCTGTAAACATCCACTTTGTCAGGCTTGGTCCACACGTCTTGCACTAAGGGGTTCTGTGTATACCTCTGGACTGACCAGAGACTGTCCACATGTATTGGTCATATCTCTGCCATGTTCCAAAGGATCATTACTGTGATATCTGTGGTACTGCACTATGATGATCTTATTGTCCATGTTGGAGTGAATGACTTGA
Source organism: Protopterus annectens (assembly GCF_019279795.1). Taxonomy (NCBI): domain Eukaryota; kingdom Metazoa; phylum Chordata; order Ceratodontiformes; family Protopteridae; genus Protopterus; species Protopterus annectens. The sequence continues at coordinate 1,851,741,629 of NC_056732.1, forward strand.
GATGTACCTCCCTGGACTACATGAAAAGAGACGTGGAAGAGCTCCCAGATCATGTGGCCCAGGCAGGTATGACCCTAGCCCTGAGTAGCATCCTGCCTTTGCCCAGAATGATACCAGAGTATAAGGACAAAATTATTGACTTCAACAATTGGCTAAGCTTCTGGTGTCATTCAAAGCGGATCCAGTATCTGTCTGCCTGGGACGACATGATTGACAGACCACAATGCTTTGCCAAAGATGGTCTGCACCTGTTGCCCCTGGGATTCAGGTTACTGGCTAAGGCTCTTGCCAACTCTATAGTGCCTTTTTTAGGCAAAGTTCAAAGGACAAAACCACCACCATAACAGGTACATGCATGCAAAATTGGAAGGTAATGCTACTCAATGTTAGAAGTCTAAACCTCAAAATGCACTCTCAAGGCACTCCTAAAAACGGAGAACATTGATATCTTGCAGTAACTGAGACCTGGTTCAAGGCTCCAGAGAGCACCCCTGCAGTACCAGGCTACAACTCGTACCACACTTTTCGGCCACCAAACCAGGACCAAAGCACTAAAGGTGGAGGAACGTTCATATTCATCAAGGATATTCATGACACCAGGCTAGTTGCACAACACAATGCATTTGAAATTCTCCAGGTGCATCTGAAATTCTCCAGGTGCAACTACCACTAGGTAGGACTGCAGTCCAAAATGTAGCTTGCTACAGATCCCTCACCATGCCCCAAGATTCTCACTACACCTTTCTAAACATACTGGAAAATGTTAAGATACAACCAAACACCCTAATACTGGGTGATTTCAACTACCCTGCCATTAACTGGGAAAACTACTTGTGTACACACACCTTTGCCCAACAGTTCTTGGAATTCATAAATTCCAATGCCCTGGATCAATTAATCTATAGTCCCACCAGGGGCTCCAATATCCTAGACCTGGTCATTACCAACATGGGAAATCGATGCTTCACAACCATGGTCACCCCTACGTTGGTCAGGTCTGACCATAAGCTAATCACCCTTGACATCCACATCCCTCCCCCACCCCACAGTAAGGAAACCTCTGTAAAAAAACTTCTCCAAAGCCAGCTTCATGCTACTCAAGTCAGAAGTGACAAACCTCATGACACCAATGCAGATGGGAACTGGAAGTTCAACTGCTGAATCCTACACTAGGGCACTGTATGAGCACGTCCACTGGTGCATGAATCGGGCCATCCCAAATAGAACCAAGATGCTCTCCTCCAAAAAAAGGAAGCCAATATGGTGGTCCTCTGCCATTAACAAATTTTACAACAAAAGGAAGAAACTGTTGCAGAAAAGAGAAAAATCCCAGGATGCAAAAACTACCTTACCAGCCTCAGTAAGAAGCTAAGATCCCTCATAAAATTTTCCAAAGCTAGTTATGAAAATAAAATTGCCAAATATTCCAAAGACAACCACAAGGCATTCTATAGCTATGTCAAGAATCTAAATGGCAATGCTCAAATCTGCTCTGAGCTACAACAGAATGGCATTAAAAATATTGATCCCAAGGATATTGCCAATATCCTGGCAGATTGATTCAGTGCCAACTTCACCCCCCCTCTCACCCCTAAGGGCCTATCTCAATACCAAAAGATTGCCAAATTCTGGTAATAACAGACAAACAGGTAAAAACCGCTCTCCAAAGCTAAGAATACAGTATCCATGGGACCAGATGACATCCCAGGTTGTGTACTACATGAACTACAAAATGAACTGGCACCTCACCTAACTGTTATGTTTAATCATAGCCTTACCTCAGGCTTCATGCCCACTGAGTGGCACACAGCTACAGTTATCCCACTCCACAAGGGGGATCCACCTTGGATCCTGGGAACTACCGCCCCATCAGTCTGATGAGCTTGATCTGCAAGGCCGTGGAACGTATGATCATGAAACTTATAAACAAATACACTGGCAACCTTCAAACACTGGACCCCTCCCAGTTTGTGTTTGTGAAGGGCCGATCTTGTCTCCTGAACCTGATTGACTTTTTCGAATCAGTCTCCAGAGCTGTGGATGAAGGTAAGGTGGTCCACACAGCCTATCTGGACCTCGGCAAGGACTTTGACACCATCCCCCTTTCTGGAATCATAGATAAACTTACTAAGCTGGGCATTTAATCCCTACATCACTTGATGGGTTGCCAACTGGCTTACTGACAGAACCCGCACTGTAAAAGTAGCCAACTCCAAATCCAGCTCCATACAAGTGACAAATGGAGTACTTCAGGGTTCAGTCCTGGGAACGCCCTTGTTTGGCTTCTACTTCTTTGAAGTACAGGCCAACACTAAGGGACTCTGGCTAACAAGGTTCGCAGATGACTGCAAACTGGGAGCCATTATTGTATCCCCAAATGATGTGGATATTCTACAAAAGGGCCTTACAGAAACAGATGCTTGGTGCCAGAGCCTTGGGCTTAAGCTCAATGCCAAGAAATGTATAGTTATCCCCTTTGGGAAAAAACATGTACCTGTGGATTACTACATAGGTGGCAGTACACTAAACACTGAAAGTGTGATAAGAGACTTAAGGACACAGGTGGACAGTGGTCTCACCTTCGATAACCACATCACTTCAACAGTCAGGAAATCCTTCTATGTGGCACACCTCATCACTAAGGGCTTTTCATTCAGAAAAAAGAGACCCATTATAGAATACAATGCCCCGTTTGGTATGTACCTCACAATACATCTGCAACAACTGGAAAGATCACAGAAATACCTCACTAAAAGAATCATAGGCCTAAAGCAGATGCCCTATGCTGACCGTCTAAAAAAAAAATCCAGCTATACTCTGTCGCATAACGTCTATTCAGAGGCGATCTCTGCTTAACATACAAGGTCATGTCAAACCCAGAGCTGTTGGACATGCTGCACTTAAAGAAATCCCAATCCCTCAGAGCCACATGCTCCAGGGATCTAAATCTTGTCATCGCAATGAACAAAACATGCTGGAAGGATAGGTTTTTGACCCAGAGACTCCCCAGACTTTGGAACAGACTGCCCATACATGTCAAGCAGAGCGCCTCTTTGGGCCTCTTCAGAAGAAACTTTGACGATTGTATGGGAGATAGGAAATTCACCCCGGGGATCATGTCAGTCACCCTGCTAGACAGGGGTCCAGGGAAGTAAATATTGTGGGAAGAAATAGCCAGGGAATTGTTATGGCTAGGCTTGCATAGGCCCTAGGGCCGATAGACTAGTACCAACCTATGAACCTATCATGTCTGTCATTAACTGATGGCGATCAGATGTGACTTCACACATGTCTGTTAAGACAGCCCCTGTTACAGTAGAATATATAGTTAGGGGGGTGTGGGGGGCACAGCAATATTAAAGCAAAACTAAGCAATATAATATGTGCCCCCCACACCCTCCTAACTGTATATTCTAACTCCAGGGTCGCACTACAGTGGGGAAGGGGGCATATCCCATTTACTTACCAATAATACTTGTCGGTCAAATGAAATTTTGGTCATTTGGTGTCGGGCAAATAGGTGTCGGTCAGTCGGAAGTTAGGGGAAATGAAGTAGACCCATATATAGAATATATATACAATATATATATATATATATATATATATATATATATATATATATATATATATATATATATATATATATATATATACATATCCTTGTTGTGTAAACATGACTGTTGTATCTACCTTACCAGATGTATCACACCGTATTTATCTATGTGTATATTTAGATATAACAACATACGTGATTCAACAGTAATATCACTAACAAGTACTACACAATTGTAAAAGTCGTAGCAGTTGTTCAATACTATTCAGTATGTGTACTGACAGATATATTGGAAAAACAACAACGGTCTTCACAGCTGTGATGGTTTAGTGGTTAATTGCTGTGACTGTAGTGTACAGGGTCCTGGTTTCAAGACCTGCAAGGGCTGTTTATTTTGTTGCTGGGCAAAACAAGGGCTGTTGGTTACAGAGTGGTTAAGGCAGTTTTGAGCAGCTTTAAGCAGGTTTGCGCTGGTTTGCTCGACGGTAAGCGCTGCTAACATACCATTAAACAAAAAGGCGCTTACACCGTGTAGACTTCACTTACTAGTGCGCAAATCTGCTTAGTATTTATACTGCATCAATGTTGAATCCTGCTAAGCATGGCTCAGCCCTGGTAACCAGTGCTCACATTCCAATTTGATAAAATGGCAGGGTAATGACATCTCTAATTCATGTATTTAATTCCATGTACATAACATGCGTCTATCTGCTGTCATTACAGTAGCAAGGGGTGTGAGTCTACTGTCTGGGACACCTGGGTATATATGGCCTGCCATTAACTGGGAAAACTACTTGTGTACACACACCTTTGCCCAACAGTTCTTGGAATTCATAAATTCCAATGCCCTGGATCAATTAATCTATAGTCCCACCAGGGGCTCCAATATCCTAGACCTGGTCATTACCAACATGGGAAATTGATGCTTCACAACCATGGTCACCCCTACGTTGGTCAGGTCTGACCATAAGCTAATCACCCTTGACATCCACATCCCTCCCCCACCCCACAGTAAGGAAACCTCTGTAAAAAAACTTCTCCAAAGCCAGCTTCATGCTACTCAAGTCAGAAGTGACAAACCTCATGACACCAATGCAGATGGGAACTGGAAGTTCAACTGCTGAATCCTACACTAGGGCACTGTATGAGCACGTCCACTGGTGCATGAATCGGGCCATCCCAAATAGAACCAAGATGCTCTCCTCCAAAAAAAGGAAGCCAATATGGTGGTCCTCTGCCATTAACAAATTTTACAACAAAAGGAAGAAACTGTTGCAGAAAAGAGAAAAATCCCAGGATGCAAAAAACTACCTTACCAGCCTCAGTAAGAAGCTAAGATCCCTCATAAAATTTTCCAAAGCTAGTTATGAAAATAAAATTGCCAAATATTCCAAAGACAACCACAAGGCATTCTATAGCTATGTCAAGAATCTAAATGGCAATGCTCAAATCTGCTCTGAGCTACAACAGAATGGCATTAAAAATATTGATCCCAAGGATATTGCCAATATCCTGGCAGATTGATTCAGTGCCAACTTCACCCCCCCTCTCACCCCTAAGGGCCTATCTCAATACCAAAAGATTGCCAAATTCTGGTAATAACAGACAAACAGGTAAAAACCGCACTCTCCAAAGCTAAGAATACAGTATCCATGGGACCAGATGACATCCCAGGTTGTGTACTACATGAACTACAAAATGAACTGGCACCTCACCTAACTGTTATGTTTAATCATAGCCTTACCTCAGGCTTCATGCCCACTGAGTGGCACACAGCTACAGTTATCCCACTCCACAAGGGGGATCCACCTTGGATCCTGGGAACTACCGCCCCATCAGTCTGATGAGCTTGATCTGCAAGGCCGTGGAACGTATGATCATGAAACTTATAAACAAATACACTGGCAACCTTCAAACACTGGACCCCTCCCAGTTTGTGTTTGTGAAGGGCCGATCTTGTCTCCTGAACCTGATTGACTTTTTCGAATCAGTCTCCAGAGCTGTGGATGAAGGTAAGGTGGTCCACACAGCCTATCTGGACCTCGGCAAGGACTTTGACACCATCCCCTTTCTGGAATCATAGATAAACTTACTAAGCTGGGCATTTAATCCCTACATCACTTGATGGGTTGCCAACTGGCTTACTGACAGAACCCGCACTGTAAAAGTAGCCAACTCCAAATCCAGCTCCATACAAGTGACAAATGGAGTACTTCAGGGTTCAGTCCTGGGAACACCCTTGTTTGGCTTCTACTTCTTTGAAGTACAGGCCAACACTAAGGGACTCTGGCTAACAAGGTTCGCAGATGACTGCAAACTGGGAGCCATTATTGTATCCCCAAATGATGTGGATATTCTACAAAAGGGCCTTACAGAAACAGATGCTTGGTGCCAGAGCCTTGGGCTTAAACTCAATGCCAAGAAATGTATAGTTATCCCCTTTGGGAAAAAACATGTACCTGTGGATTACTACATAGGTGGCAGTACACTAAACACTGAAAGTGTGATAAGAGACTTAAGGACACAGGTGGACAGTGGTCTCACCTTCGATAACCACATCACTTCAACAGTCAGGAAATCCTTCTATGTGGCACACCTCATCACTAAGGGCTTTTCATTCAGAAAAAAGAGACCCATTATAGAATACAATGCCCCGTTTGGTATGTACCTCACAATACATCTGCAACAACTGGAAAGATCACAGAAATACCTCACTAAAAGAATCATAGGCCTAAAGCAGATGCCCTATGCTGACCGTCTAAAAAAAAAATCCAGCTATACTCTGTCGCATAACGTCAATTCAGAGGCGATCTCTGCTTAACATACAAGGTCATGTCAAACCCAGAGCTGTTGGACATGCTGCACTTAAAGAAATCCCAATCCCTCAGAGCCACATGCTCCAGGGATCTAAATCTTGTCATCGCAATGAACAAAACATGCTGGAAGGATAGGTTTTTGACCCAGAGACTCCCCAGACTTTGGAACAGACTGCCCATACATGTCAAGCAGAGCGCCTCTTTGGGCCTCTTCAGAAGAAACTTTGACGATTGTATGGGAGATAGGAAATTCACCCCGGGGATCACGTCAGTCACCCTGCTAGACAGGGGTCCAGGGAAGTAAATATTGTGGGAAGAAATAGCCAGGGAATTGTTATGGCTAGGCTTGCATAGGCCCTAGGGCCGATAGACTAGTACCAACCTATGAACCTATCATGTCTGTCATTAACTGATGGCGATCAGATGTGACTTCACACATGTCTGTTAAGACAGCCCCTGTTACAGTAGAATATATAGTTAGGGGGGTGTGGGGGGCACAGCAATATTAAAGCAAAACTAAGCAATATAATATGTGCCCCCACCCCCTAACTGTATATTCTAACTCCAGTCACTACAGTGGGGAAGGGGGCATATCCCATTTACTTACCAATAATACTTGTCGGTCAAATGAAATTTTGGTCATTTGGTGTCGGGCAAATAGGTGTCGGTCAGTCGGAAGTTAGGGGAAATGAAGTAGACGCATATATAGAATATATATACAATATATATATATATATATATATATATATATATATATATATATATATGTATATACATATCCTTGTTGTGTAAACATGACTGTTGTATCTACCTTACCAGATGTATCACACGTATTTATCTATGTGTATATTTAGATATAACAACATACGTGATTCAACAGTAATATCACTAACAAGTACTACACAATTGTAAAAGTCGTAGCAGTTGTTCAATACTATTCAGTATGTGTACTGACAGATATATTGGAAAAACAACAACGGTCTTCACAGCTGTGATGGTTTAGTGGTTAATTGCTGTGACTGTAGTGTACAGGGTCCTGGTTTCAAGACCTGCAAGGGCTGTTTATTTTGTTGCTGGGCAAAACAAGGGCTGTTGGTTACAGAGTGGTTAAGGCAGTTTTGAGCAGCTTTAAGCAGGTTTGCTGGTTTGTTTCGACGGTAAGCGCTGCTAACATACCATTAAACAAAAAGGCGCTTACACCGTGTAGACTTCACTTACTAGTGCGCAAATCTGCTTAGTATTTATACTGCATCAATGTTGAATCCTGCTAAGCATGGCTCAGCCCTGGTAACCAGTGCTCACATTCCAATTTGATAAAATGGCAGGGTAATGACATCTCTAATTCATGTATTTAATTCCATGTACATAACATGCGTCTATCTGCTGTCATTACAGTAGCAAGGGGTGTGAGTCTACTGTCTGGGACACCTGGGTATATATGGCTTGTACAACACTGTCTTCCATTTGAATGTGTTTCATACATGGGTAGTGTCCCAGGTTATATGCAGTCACACTGGCATGTAGTGTATCTTTACATTACTACTGTTGACAGTGCTTTACCAAGTAAGAGTAGATTGCAGATTGTAGTCCTAAAACCAAACACCCCTGCATGCAAAGATGGCATGTTCTTGGTGTGTGAGCTGTGTGTCATTGAGTATTTGCTACTGGATATTGATCTGACATGGATATTAACTGTAGACTACTGTGTGTATAGGACATGTCATTGAGGGCTGCTGTCATGTAGTAATGGCATACCTATCAGTGTCAGATGTCTGTTAACACAGTCATCCTACTGCATAACCAGTTGGCAAGCTGATGTCTGTCTGTCCTCTGTACAAATGTCAGGACTCCATCCTGGCTGCATACAGGCAGGCTATGCTTGAGTGATACTTGCATGTCTGCCCAGCTGTGTTATGAATGCCACAGCTAGGAATCCATACCCTGTACACACCACATGCCATGGATACCTCAACTACACTACCACAGTCAACAGAACATGCTTTGGTACAGATCTCCAAGACAGACGCTGACCATGTTATGTAATACATGTTGCATACATGTCAACTGGAGCACCTCACTGGCCCTCTGAAAGAGGCAACCAGATTGGATGTTGCATGTAACTCTCACCCTGAGGATCTCCCCTGTGGTATCTGTTGATAGATGGCCTGCTGGCACATGGCAGGTGGCATGATACCACTGTACACACATGCCCTACACTTCCCATCCCTCCAAGAACAATAGCCTGGTACGCACCTATGAAGACCTGCACTGATGGACCCCTGTACTGACAAATGTGTACATGTGCATTACTGAGAATAACAGTGTCTGTGTGTTTGTAGACCTGTAGTTGATAATACCCTGAGGCCCTTCACACCCACCGCACCCCCCCCCCATTGCCATAGTTAGATGTAGCTGCTGTTGTACCAGATATTATATGTACCTTGTTACACTCTTCACCCTAAGGGCTACCTGGGGCTTGCAGTACCAGCACAACACTGTTGTACAAATGAGCTGATAGGCATGAGATACCCTCTGAGTTCTGGCAAATGTATGTGTACATGTGTGTATATTTGTAGGACACAGCATTCTGAAGCCACATTCTCCTAATACAATACTCCTTGCCACACAGTATTAGGGATAGTGATGTTGCTGACCATAGGAGAGCCATGACAATGCATCATCCTACTATCCTTGTGGCATGTGCATTAGATGCATATCCCTGTGGTAGCACTCTTGGGATAGACAAGGGGTTGTATTGCAGTCTTGGTCAATGTGTGATGTTGGGTATGTCAGAGTATTATCATGGGTTTCAGTGCATACAATGTCCACTGTGGGGTGTGGGTGCTGAGTATACTATCTTTGCACTATGGTACCCCCAGTACATGTCCCATGTTCCACTGCATGGGGACCACTGTCACCATCAACCATACAGGTAACTGCTAACACTATCTAGCCAAGTTATGCATGTGCTGTGTGCAACATATCTGTAACAGAATGGACACACTGACAAGGTAGTTAACACTGTGATAAGTCCAGGTCTCTCAGATGTGTGTATGACTGTTATGTGTTTGTCAGTGTGTATATGACAGTATGTCACACTATGTATTGTCCATAAACAACCAGTACATCCCCCATTACCATGCTGTACAGGCCTGGAGATGTTCTTCACGTAACATGTAAACTGGAACACACCTAATCCTAAAAGCTGTGTGGTTTGTGCAATTAAGGCCACACACATCAGTAGCACTACATACCTAGGTAGGGGTTCTAGTCCCAGTGTTGCCAAGTAAGAATGTGTGTGTATGTGAAGGAATCTACTTCTGTTTTCAGAATATATATGTCCCAGGAGGTCAACTGTTCAGGAACTGCCTGGCAAATGCTAACATTTCACAGGTATCTTGTGGAAATAAATTCCATCACAACTAGTGGTAGATGTGTAAATGCCCTCTTCCCCACTGTATAGGTGTACAGCAGTACTGGGGTTGGTATATATAGCTGGATGTGGCTCTTGTGGACACACCCACCATCATTGCAGTTACTGTTGAGTGTATCTCCCACTTAGCTGTCTGTAATACTGTACAGTTCATGTTAACAGGTTAAGTAGTTGTCTATCACACTATCTGCAGTTCTACAGCACCTCACACCCTCCAAAGGGTAGGGCTGTGCCACCCACACCAGCACACCTATGTTTACCAAGTTGAGGATTGCACCACATTGGGGAAGGCGACATATACCCTGCCAGTACCATCGTCAATGACATTAAACTAGCAGACTGCTTATTTCCCAGTGTGTTGTTGTGCCTATTCTGTTTTGGTGGAATTACATAGGCTATAATGGGTTCCTTGCACGGGTACATGCATCCATGTGTACAGTATTCTTTGTGTATTGCGTCAACACTAAAGCCTCTGTGTGTGTTATACACAAACATGTGGTGTGTACCACCCAGTACACTTACCATTGTCCACTGTAGAAGGGCTACTGATATCAGCCACCATGCACTTCATCTGTATACACCCCAGACCTATCGGCCATGTGGCACATGCAGTAACTGTTATACAGCCCTGTGACGTATTCACCTGTACCCAGGATATGGCACAGCCAAGGTGTCACCACAGTACCATAGCCCTTGTAGGATACAACAGCAGACCATCATCCTGCTGACACATGGACACCTACAACACAAACGGAATTCATTATGGAGACCACAATCACTCGGTGTTAATAACAGCTATAATGCATCATGGCTGGACAGCTACACTTCCTGACATGTAAACATTAAAATTTACTGCTGACAACATGTTACACAACATTACATTACACTGGTACAGTGTAGTACAGTCACCCTATGCATCAGAACCATATTAGCCTGTCCCTGCATCGATGTTATGGATGACAGGGATGTAGCACAGGTATCCTCATATGCACAGGGTGTGTTGTTGGTTTACCAGAGATGTAGGCTGAGCCATACGTTTGACACCATGTGTGTGAGTGAGGGGGTTTAATTATTAATTGTGATGTGGTGTGTGCAGTTATGGGGTTGCCCTAGCTGTGTTGGTAATGCGTGTGTGTGTGTGTGTGTGTGTGTGTGTGCATGCACGCAGTTCTGCATGTGGGTGCCCTATTCAGGGGTTTGTTGGACAGCTACAGACTGTACCTGGCAGGGTCAGCAGTTTACCGTCTTCAGCCATGGACATGAGAACTGTGCCTGCCAGGGGTTCCACTGGCACAACCAGGTACAAGCCGCAATATGATACTCTCTCCTGATGATGACATATGTCTGCTGGATCCAGGTCCCTCTTTGGACCGGCCAGGGCCACATGCACGTGGCCTGATGTGGTGTGGACAGTGCCACCCCTGCAGTGCTGGGGCTGGTACTGCCACTACAGAAGCAGTGCTGTGTTCTGGCACATCTACATCAACCTCCAGCTGTTGGTGTTGCTGGCCTACATCCACGAGACCGTCTCACCACTCCCACCATATGCTCGAGTACAGACATTCCACAGTGGAAGGTTCCCACCATCTCACCCAATCATCTATCCATGACCTTTGAAAAATAACGGAGGGCACCTGCAAGATCATGGATGTTGTCAGTAACAGCTGAAGGAGTAGCCCTCTGCAGCCTCAGAGCCTGTATGGTGTACCATTCCATACATGCCTATGCATCCATGATGGCCTGAAACATGCATCTGGTGGCACCAGATGTGGCACTTCTGCCAGGGGCATGATGACCAGCAGCCTTCTGAGCACCCCTGTACATCTGCTTATGTGGTACCTCACCAGACATCCGGCTATGGCTGCTGTGTCCAGACACACATGCCATGGATACCACACTGTCCTGTCCCATGCCACCAACTGCCAACAGTCCCTCAGCTATGACCACTGGTGATGGGGTATGTATAGGCAATGTGACTGTGTGCGGGGATGGGGTGGATAACGGGATGTCAAACGATAGCGCAGCTTCAGCTCCTGACAACCCCACCTGTGCCTCAACACACCTATCATCATTTTCAGTGTCTGTATGGACACCAACATCAGATTGCCTGCAGGAGGGACCCTGACCCACCTTGCCACCTGTGAGGGGAAAACAATCATGATGATTGGATGGGAGAAAGGAAATTCACCCCAGGGATCACGTCAGTCGCCCTGTTAGACAGGGGTCCAGGAAAGTAAATAATGTGGGAAGAAATAGCCAGGGAATTGTTATGGCTAGGCTTGTATAGGCCCTAGGGCTGATAACCTAGTACCAACCTATGAACAAGAAACGCACTTTAAGACCTGTATGTCATTGCTTAACAGTATACACACACACACACACACACACACACACACACACACACACACACACACACACACACACACACACACACACACACACACGCGCACACACACCCTGACATTCCACCATACTACTTACCTGCCCCTGAGTTTACAGAGTGTCCCTAGTTTTTTCTCTTATTTTTCCCATCCTGCATCAGTCTTGAATAATTGCAGTCAATAATACCAACCATTAACGTATCATTCTTCTAATTGCTCAGAAAAGTGATCACAAAACATGACCTGTTACTCCATTAACTCTATAACTTGATTGGAGTCATTTTTTGTAAGACTCCCTGATGTCATTAAGGGTTCACCCTGGTTTTGTCCAGATATCTTGAGCATGGTCCCCATATGTTATGGGTTACTACAGTCAGTCAATAATGTCACACACTGGAGTGTCATAGTAGATGCAAGATCTGTTGCTCTATTAACTTTTTATGTGGATTACAGTAATATTTGGAAATACTTTCTGGTGTTGTTTAATAATTCCCCAATGCATCTTTAGTGCTGCATACTTGGATATTATTTCACCTTTCTGCTGATTGCAATTAAAAAAGTATCCTTGGTGTCTAGGTTTCCCTCCCAATGCATATTTCATGCTGCAGACTGTATTATTATATCAGCTTTCCTGTGATTACATTTCAGAAAAGTATTCCTGGTGTCTAATGTGCCTGTCCATATCCATCTACTGCATGATTTCTAAGGGAAGTTGAGAGGTATGAATAACCCCACACTCACACATCCATACATGGACACACACACATACACACACACATTCTACATACATCAACCCCCCTCCACTCCACCAGATAGCACTTACAGACAAATTCACCCCCCACACACACACACACACACACACTTACAGGTGAGGTTGCACAAAGATATTACATCATGCAGACCTCTCATTACCCATCTGTCAACATGCATGACATATGGCACTCAACAGCATGGAGTGCAGCTATAGTCAATCCTTGTTACCAACATTAAACATCTCTGTGACATATGGATTATGTTAGTAGGTGATGCCCCTTTCTCTGGAACACACTGCACTCATGTACACAGTATTGCCGTGCACCTGTTTGGCACCCTGGCATGTACTGTGCACCATACCTCACAGGTGTACACACCATTGCTGAATGTGTATATGTGTGTCAGTTATGTTTGTTCTGCTGCTCACAGCCCCTATGTGTTTGTCCGACACATACCCGGGATGATATGTGAACAGATGTCATTTGTGAATGCTTGATGTCTAAATTACAGATCTCATCATCAGAGGTGCATGCATGGCCAATAAAATACAATTACACTGACAACCTTCAAACTTTACCGTGGCTATGGGGAGCGTACACACCCTTATTGATATGGCACCCTCTTCCCTGATATACCATGGAGCCACATGACTGCATATGTTAACATTACACAAACCTGATATGTGACGTATGACCTGTGCAATCAAATGCAGTATCAAACAAATGTGTTAGTTGTACAGATGCTGATTGAGATGCATGCAATTTGTGGGTGTATATGTGTGCACACCCTTATCATGATGGTTTGTTGCACCAACTGTTATGTGTACTACAGCAGTCACTATTCCTGGAAGGGGTATACTAGCATGGGCCATCTGCATTTGCCAGTATTTGGTCACTCTGCCCTACAAATATCCCCCAACTCTGCATGATTGCAAGGTCAACTCGTGCACATCCCTTGGAGGTCACACAGTGCTGTCACTTTTGCTGTGGAGTCAGGGTTATGTCTGCCACAATTCATGACCTTGACTGTGTTCAAATACAGGCATTCTTAGTGAGCTTTGGATCTCTGCTTCAGTGCACTGTTCAGGATGACACCCCCTCCCCATCCCCAGCCTTTTTGCAAATGCTTGACAACTATGTCCAACATGTGTGCCATATTGCAGTGTCCCAAACTCTGAACACCATGTGTACCGGCCTAGTCTTTGCTAATGAATGGCAACAATACAGGTGCACACTGGCACCAGCAAGGTACAGATGGGGGTGGTGGTCCTGAGGTGGGGTGAGATGTTGATTGTGCAGCACATGTATCTTAATTGATACTGTCTGTAGGTTTCCAACTTGGTCTTGGTACACCACTGCACATTGCAGTGCATGCCTTTGGGGGACTTTTGCTTTTATGCATATATTACATGTAGATAGCCCTGGCTGATGTTTCCTGTGGTACAACTGTCCCATCTGATTACCCTAACCCATGGGCCACACTTATACAGAGTCCAGGCAGTTATTGACACAGGTAGTGCACAGCCAGTACTTGCTAGACATTTCTGCAACTCCTTCAGTGTTGAGGCATGTTACTAGGCAGCCTGCATGACCAGTTTGCAACACGTGTCATCTGTCTTGGATGGCCATCTGTTTATTTTCTACATTAACCCTGTCCCATACATCCTCACCTCATACATGACTGAATGCACTCTGCCATGATATATGGAATGGTGAGGTAAGACTGCATGTCCAACTCCTGGGTGCTACCTGTTTGGTATGGGATCCATTCCATGGCTTGTAAGATGTGTGCAAGCCACAGCTGCCTCTGTTACAGGTAAATGGGCACATTAGATGGAGTGAAACGTCTTGAACGGCAGACCATTTATTGGTGTGACGTTGAGGACCTGTACTTGCTGGAAGGTCCATACTCATGAAAAGTGCTTGCTGTCAGTACCTCAAAAGTTGCTTCCACAATATGTTATTTGGAGTGTATACACACATATGATTCCAGTATTTGTGAAGGTATTACACATTCATTGCTCATTTTAGGACCAGATTACAGGTTGTAAGGGTTGTGGAATGCAGTATTGTGATATGCCGTCGTGTAAATCTGTAACAGCTGCCATTGTAATAATGGTATATACACTGTTGCAGCACCGTATAAGGGTGATGTTTCAGACATGTCCTTGCTGTAGGCCATTTGTCCCACCATTATGCTCATCTCTGTACACACATCTTGCAATGACATGTTGTTAGTTATATTGCAATTAACAGCAACAATAAGTGAACATATACAGCATGCATTATGGGTAGGTGTGTTACATGTGTGCATGAAATATACCATGGCCATAACATGACCGGTGTAATGGCAAACCTGAACAAACACCATACTCACCAGCTACAGGCTGCTGCCCCGGAGGTATACGAGAGGGACCTACATAGTAGTGTGAGAGATGTGATGTCAGTAGCCAAACCTGTGGCATTGGTACAGGGTGGTAGCAGCATTACAGTACATCAACAGTACAAACCCATAATACTACAGATTATGCACATCTGTTTATTACTACAACGCAGCAACAGACTATATATATTTCATTTCACATATGCATGATTAAACTCTACAGATGCAGATGGATATGCAACAGTGGTCTACTGATGTGCCCTTTGACCTTAACTGCATGGTCCTCAGCCATTGTGTGGGTAGCACCCACCTCCTCTATGCTGTCCGCCAGGTCTTGTGTTTCTGGGTGGGCAGGTGCCCCGAGGCTGGTGAGGAGCTCCTCTGCATGTGTTGGGGGGGTTGGATGGCATGACCCCCCTGTGGCAAGCTGATCCATCCTAACCACAGCAGCACGCTGATGGGCATGGTGAGTAGATAAGTGCACTGATGTCAGACCTGCTCATAACTGCGGTTATGCAGGCCAACATTGTTTACTCTGTGGACAAGATCATTCCACAGGGCCGCCCTCTCCTGCAGATCATGGGCTGTATGCCCAAACAGGATGTGCTAGTGCTGCATCAGGTATGTAATGATGACATCATTCTCCTGGCGTATGTAGACCGGTAGTCTCTCCCGAGACATTGTGCCTGAAAGACATAGAGAAAAACAGGTCTAAGGACCTCATACTGCAAGGATATAATAGTTGTTAATACACAGCTCAGTCTCCCCCCCCAGCATATCTGCAACAAGAATTTGATCACACAACTCAACAGGTATGTCTACAGCAGACCTACTGTTGAGACATATAGTGTATTATACAACAATTTGTGCAATGTGTTTGTAGTCATGTTCCATGTTGAAGCACTACCATTGGTGGCCTGTTATGAACAATGTCACCTGTATGACATTGTAAGGGAAACTATGGTTCCCTATATGCATGTGTTCTGTTTGCTATGTGCCTGCTGCACATCTGTTGTTTTGTGTTAATGGGGATATCTATGCATGTTGTTAGACATAATCCTGGAATGTATGGACTATTGCTACCCACATATGTTCTATAACAGTGACACAATAGCATGTTTGGGAAGACAGTTTCCAGCAGAACCACCTCTCCCACCTCATCTGGCCATGTTAGCAGGCCACATCACATCTGGGACCTCATCATCTACTGGTCCTGCACTACCTTCAGGTGGAACCACCTCAGTGGATGGTGTTTGCCAACCTCCTGGGAGCACACACAGACAGGATCCTGTCATCAGAAGTCAGGTCCGGGGTCTGGTGCATAGGGAGCTCCACAGAGACTTGGATGTGCTACACCACCTTGAGGCCCTCAGTATACAATCACAGGGTCTGCATGCTCCTCCTGCTCAGCCCCCAGTCCAGGCACCTTCAGGGCCATGAAGATGCTGTTGTGACTGCCCATGGGTGGGGACCTTGGTCCCATTGTTTCCATACGGGGCCTCGTGGGCATCCACATTCCAAACATACTCCTCATCGAAGGTGTTTACCCACATGTGTCATATACCAACCCAGTATGCTGTCTTGTCTGTCTTATAACCTAACCTACCTCACCAAATATACCTACTATCCTTCCTCAAAATACCAATCCCACCTTCACAAACAAGGGCAATGTGTTCCCAACATGGATTTCAGACCAAACATAACTGTCCATTTTGCACCCTCTTACCACTGTGTATATATGTATGTGTGTGTGTATTGATATATGTGATGTTCTCTCACACATATCGTGCAGCACGGTCATTCAACAGTAGGGGACATGTATGTATGTATGTATGTATATATATATATATATATATATATATATATATATATATATATACATATATATATATATATATATATATATATATATACATATATATATATATATATATATATATATATATATATATATATATATATATATACATATATATATATATATATATATATATATATATATATATATATATATATACATATATATATATATATATATATATATATATATATATATATACATATATATATATATATATATATATATATATATATATATATATATATATATATATATATATATATATATATATATATATATATATATATATATACATATATATATATATATATATATATATATATATATATATATATATATACATATATATATATATATATATATATATATACATATATATATATATATATATATATATATATATATATATATATATATATATATATATATATATACATATATATATATATATATATACATATATATATATATATATATATATATATATATATACATATATATATATATATACATATATATATACATATATATATATATATATATATATATATATATATATAGATATATATACATATATATACATACATATACATATATACACATATATAGATATATATACATATATATACATCTACATATATATATATATATATATATATATATATATATATATATACACACATATATACATATATATATATATATATATATATATATATATATATATATATATATATATATATATATATATATATATATATATATATATATATATATATATATATATATATATATACATACATATATATATAAATATATATACATATATATATATATATATATATATATATATATACATATATATATACATATATACATATATATATATATATATATATATATATGTATATATACATATATATATGCATATATATATGTATATATATGTATATATATATATATATATATATATATATATATATATATATATGCATATATATATGTATATATAT